>NC_034016.1:5176273-5380030 GCF_000346465.2 Prunus persica | reverse complement strand
ACAATTGAAGATTTATAACAACGAAGTAAAATAAATGTATTTTGGGGGGTTTTCTTTTCCAGGGTCTCTGAAAACTTAAATGTCCCATCTGTTTAATACTTTTCCAACCAAACAGAACAATAATGACGAGAAACAATACATAGTGAACGGGAAAACTTGTAATGTTCCCCCCATGAGTACAGGTTTCTGATTCTGATATATTGGAGGGAAAAAAAACACAATTAATTTTTCTTTTTAATGAATTCCTACATTTCCTAAGCAAGCAAACAGAGCACAAAGGAGGAGAGAAGTCGCACCTTGTGGTCACCCCCACCAGTGGCCAGCCTAAGTCCACCAGGCTGAACATCAATGGAGAAAATTTGCATTCCCTCGTGCCTAATCCAACTGGGCTTTTCTGCAATCATCTCTTCTACTTATTCGCAGAACCTACCTAACACAACAATTCCACCTTATAAGCTCCAAATTCATACTTCGGAGCAACAAAAAATCACAACTGCCCAATGAGCAAAAGACACATTTGAGTTAATGAACCAAAAAATAAGCCAATGAGCAAAAGACACGTTTGAGTTAATGAACCAAAAAATCAGTCAATGAAAGGAAAAAGGAAAAAAAAAAAAAAAAAAACCCTTTCTTACTTCAAATCCTACTAAACATGTATGCAAATTTAGGATTTTTGAACCAAGATAAGAACTAGATAAAGTATCTCAGAAAAGAAAAAAAAAAGGGCATCTGAGCAAAAGATTATGCAAGATTCAAGGATTTGAAGCAGGAAAAACCTAGGTTAATGAAGCATAATAAGCAAAACCATAGGATTTGGGCCAAAGGGGCAATAGAGAATAAGATCAAGGGGTAACTTCTTTATGCAAATTGCAAACCAAGATGAAGTTTTTGTATCATAAAAACTATTTGTTTTAATTACAAATTAATTGCATAGAAGAAAAAAAAAAGAGAAAGACCAATTAACAAGATACCGATCTCACTCCCATACACATAGGATTCTAAACTAATTTGAACCATGTCCTGTGCATGTGTAAATATGCAGTATTTACAGACAAAAGTATTCGGTTATTGGGAAAAAATCAATATACTTCTAATGTCGAATCAGGATCAACTAGGACACAGAAATAAAGCATTGGTTCGAACTCTTCTTTGGTGTTAAGGTAATAGCTATGTACGAATAGTCATCGACTCCCGGGAAAGGGTAGAAGAATGGGACCTATTATGGGGCATACAATGGGGCAAGAAGCTCTGGGCATCCATTTGACGCAGGAGAAGCTTAAAACAAACTCAATTGTAAACAAACTTGAAACAACTTGAAGAAGCCTCAAAGAAGCTAAATTAATAACAGGGCATCCTCAGATATCAAAATCCAGCGAAAAAATCCCTATGTAGGAACGTTGAATCCAAACTCCAAACTAACAAAATGAAGAACACCATCACAGGTTGAGCATAGGAAAATTAGTATTAAAAATCCATGAAGCATTGTATACAGAATCCACAATAACCCAAAACAAAAACAGAAAATTCAAACCCGCTTGCCTAGCTTGGAACTTTGAGTCTGACCTCAAAACTAATGTAATGCAGAGTACCATTGAGCATAAATCAATCAAATTACAAAACCCATAAACCTCCGTTTACAGAATCTCAAAATCACTCCAAAAAATAAATAAATAAACAGAAATCCCCATATATAAAAAAACAAAAACAAAAACAAAAAAAACTGAGAGGATTGAAAACCCTAAAATCAAAAGATTTTAAAGAGACTGATTATTTACCTTTACGTGAATGAAGAAGCCAGAGTTGAGAGAGAATGAAGCTTGCGAGCTTGTGAGAGTGAGAAAGCAGTTAACTTGCGAGGTGAAAGCCCTCCCTTTCCGTCCGGTAGAGAAACACGGGGATAGGCTATGTCAATTTGAAAGAGTACCAAGGGTATTACCGGTATTGTGAAAAATATTTTGCAAATCAACCGTCAGATATATCCAACGGCCTCAATAGGTCCAGACGAGAGAAGGGCTTCATATACGAAGCAAAATACTCAGAACTCTGTGAGCTTCAATGTGCTGAAGCCTGAGACCATGCGTCATCAGGTTGAAGATTGAGAGCAGTACCAACCAAGTGAGTAAGCCCCTTTTGTAATACTCCAAAGAATAAAAATAGCTGCAAAACTAAAGACCAATTTCTTGATTTATTTTGTGGTTTCAAGCAGTTCTTCTTCTTCCTTCCCTTGAAATGATTAGCTCACTGTTCAGAGCAAGAAAACCCATAACCCAAATCGCCAGAATAGTTCCCATAAACCCACAAGTTTCACAGAAACTCACTCCAATCCCACCATCAATCCAATCTCACCAAAACCCATGTGCCCAACTGCCCCATAGCCAAAACCCTTCAAGGGTTTTACATAATTGTTCATTTTCAACCCAGTCCTCCAAGTTTCCAGAGTATGAGATGCCCTCTGTCACTTGGGGTGTGGTCCAAGGCCGCAAAGAGAAGCTTGTCTCAAGGGTTATAATATGTGATTATTTAAAGAGCTTGGGCATAGTTCCTGATGAGTTAGAAAGCTTAGAGCTACCCTCTACTGTTGACGTCATGAGGGAGAGAGTTGAGTTCCTTCAGAAGCTAGGATTGTCCAGCGATGACATTAATGAGTACCCCTTGATGCTCGGATGTAGTGTGAGAAAAAATATGATACCTGTGTTGGCTTACTTGGAGAAAATTGGGATTCCAAGGTCGAAACTTGGTGAGTTTGTTAAAAATTACCCGCAAGTATTACATGCTAGTGTGGTTGTTGAGCTTGTGCCGGTTGTTAAGTTCCTTCGTGGGCTTGATGTGGAGAAGCAGGATATTGGCTATGTGCTGCAGAAGTATCCTGAGCTTCTCGGGTATAAACTTGAGGGGACAATGAGTACTTCAGTGGCATATTTTGTTAGCATTGGTGTTAATCCTAGGGATATAGGTCCGATGGTCACACAGTATCCTTACTTTTTGGGAATGAGAGTTGGGACTGTGATTAAGCCATTTGTTGATCTTTTGGTTTCCTTAGGCTTGCCAAAAAAGATTTTGGCTAGGATGTTGGAGAAGCGGGCATATTTACTTGGTTATGATCTTGAGGAGACTGTTAGACCAAATGTGGACTGTTTGATTAGTTTTGGGATCCGGAGGGAAGTGCTTGCTTCGGTTGTTGCTCAGTACCCCCAAATTCTTGGGCTGCCTTTAAAGGCCAAAATGTCCTCACAGCAGTATTTCTTTAGTTTGAAGCTTAAGATTGATCCTGAAGGATTTGCACGAGTGATAGAGAAGATGCCGCAGATTGTCAGCCTTCATCAACATGTGATAATGAAGCCAGTTGAGTTCCTTCTTGGACGGGGAATACCTTCTGAGGATGTTGCCAAGATGATTGTAAAGTGTCCCCAGTTAATTGCATTGCGTGTTGAGCTCATGAAGAATAGCTTTTACTTCTTTAAGAGTGAAATGGGTAGGCCACTGAAAGAGCTTGTGGAATTTCCGGAATACTTCACTTACAGCTTGGAATCCAGGATAAAACCTAGGTACCAGAGGTTGCAAAGCAAGGAGATCAGGTGTTCTTTGAAATGGTGCCTGAACTGTAGTGACCAGAGGTTTGAGGAGAGGTTGCAAGGGGAGTATATTGAAACAGAGACTCCAGGTCCATTATTTTGTATGGGTGGAAAGTTAGAGCTGCCTGGAAATGAAATGGTGTCAGATGAGGAAGATGAGAGTGATGACGAAGTACTTTACAGGCGCACTGTTTCACTGTAATGAATTTTGTTGACATCAGTAAAACAAATTTATCTTAAAATGTTATTCACGCTCATCTGTTTCTGTGTATGTTGTTTATGTTGATTTTTTTTATGTTATACATAGCTTGATTTTCGTTTTTTTGGTCATTTATATGCATCTTATGTAGTTCTTAGGATTGCTCAATGCAATGAAAGAAAAACCTGTTTGACCACCTTATTTGGTATTTTTGTTTTAAATGATTTTAATGTTTCTCAGTCCTTTATTGCCATGATATTGGTGTGAAAAGTCCAAAAAAGAAAAGAAAAAAAATATATGAGTGGGTTACAGATCCATAAAGAAATAGTTATGGTGTTATGCAGCATAACTGGGAGAGTAAGTGGAAGTAGTTGGTTCAATCACCTGAAATGACTAGCTTTACATTTGATTGGTCAGATTCGGATATATAAAATCAACCAGTATTTTTTGCCATCCAACATACTGATTGAGACAGTGCCACTGTCTGGTGTGATGAATTTTGATCGATTTTCACTGGTTATTTAATTTACATTGCATTTTTCTGGTGTGAACAACAGGTTTGCATGCATATCTAAATTGACTAAAGTTTTTGTCCAAGTAGAGTGGGATCAAGTTTTCTGAGCTAAGCTAGTCAAGGCTGGCATATTCATTTTAATTTTTTTTTCATCCTTTTTGCACCTTGAAGTACTGTTTCAACAACATAGAATGTTAGACCTTCGGCCCAGGTAAATGTGAATCGAGACTGGCAATCTCTCTCTCTCTCTCTCTCTCTCTCTCTCTCTCTCTCTCTCTCTCTCTCTCTCTCATTTATTTGGGAAAATGCATTACTCTGCGTTCGCTGGCAGCAAAGATGTACTGTCATTACAAAGAAGCATGGAGATGTAGTGTAGAGTTCTTTTTGTCTGAGAATGCTATCTAAGTGTACATCCCAGGAATGGAGGCATTACAGATAACAGCATAAGAAGCAAGCATCTTCAGAATCAAATTTGGAGGTTTCCTTCTTTCTTTTTTTTTGCGGTTAGTATATGTTGATCTTTAGATGTGCCTTTTTTGGTATTTGAAGATTATTTGATTTGGCTTGTGTTGTGAAATACATATAATCATCAGATCATGTGAACTTATTTGTCTTTCCCTGCCTAACAAATTTTAGGTAGAGCTATAGATGTGGTTGGATATGCTCAAGAATTTGATCAATACGGTCCTCCTGGCAACATTGCCTACCTGAGCAATGCTTGTTTCCCTAATATTATGAAAACAAAAATGCTTGTGTCCTTAAGAAATGTACATATGTAAAATGAAGGCCTGTGGAGATTATCTTTCTGGTTTCTTAACAAGTTGTTTCCTTCCATCGAGTGAATTACTAACTTAATAGTTGTAATTTTTTTTTTTGAAAAGAAACTTAATAGTTGGAAATGATACAAGATCCAAAACGCTGCCTGAAGCTACACTACAGGACCAGGAAACACATATCGCAGATCTGATACAAACTGTTCACTGCCGAAATCACAGCCAAACTTTTTAGCTTTGACATGATATTTTGCAGCATTCTTATCAGTTAATAAAGTTTTGTTTCATAAAAAAAAAAATTTAAAAGTTCCCTTTATTTCTTAATTCATTCATTGTTTCATTTTTTTCAGTAGCAATAAGATTGCCTGTTGTAATTAGCTTGTTGCTCATAACTGCTTATGCTTGACTAAATGGTGAATATTAATTCGTGTATTTCTATTTGCTTCTCTCTCAGTTCGTTGCCAGTTTCTGGGATGGAATTAGCATATAGGTCTTGTTTGTGTGGCACAAAGCTTTTCCTGTAAGTCTGAATAAATAATGGGCAGCTCCATTCAGCAGGATCAGTATATTCTTCAGTTTGTTTTTCGTTTAACTGGTAGTCTCTAAATCTAACTTCATGCACATATTTGTCTGAAATGGTTGTGAGGTGTTTTCTCATGGGTCCTTCCTTATATAAGCACTCCCAAATCCATATTACACCCAGGAGACGGGGCTTTGATTCTGAAACTACTCTGCTCTGTATCCTTATCCAAGTATGCTAGGTTTGCAATTTAACCAGTTATCACATACATTGTAATTTGCAACAAATTCTGAATGTGTTCTTTGTAATTTTCCAAGTGATTTCCACTCATATCCAGACTCATATGAAAGAACTTACATCCTGAGGAAGTTGTTTTATACAACGTAGTACTGACCTGTTACAGAGGAATGTGGTGAACTTTGAAAGAGAAAGAAATTTGGAAATTCATCTGACCTGAGATGAATGTGCTTTTGGATTTGAGGGTGGTGCGAAACAATTGCACATTCTCTATTTTCCTGTTTTTGTATTGTTAACAAGGTTGATTCGACTCCTTGAAGATTTTAAGCTTTTCATTCTGATTTGTTTCAGTTCATACATAGGTGAAACTAGGAATTTTCTTCTGTCTTCTCTTATATCATTTCATGTTATGTTGCGCTTGTATGCTCTTTATTAGATCACTTGTTAAGTTTACGAACTGGCTGCTCAATGTCATTTGTACATGATGCAAATTTCTGGTTTTAGTAATATAAGTAACTTTAACAAATTTGAATATCTGTAGTTTTAGGCCTCTTTTGACAAGTTCATTTTTCGGAATTGTATTTGTATCTAGTTCTTTGGAATTTATAATTGCTTGTTTGAATACATGTACTCGTTATTTTTTCATCAGATTTTCAAATTCTTGATGATTTAAATTGATTTTGAAGGGAAAAAAAAAAATTATTCTGTAATTGAGTATACAGGTATATACAAAATTCTACTTAGGTAACCTCACTATGATGCTCACAGCTTAACATGGCAAACAGCCACAAGTATCATATGCTTAATCGAATCAAGTAAACCAACTCCATCATGTCATTGCTTATCTTTTCTGTGCAGATTAGTGATCAGCATTACCTCCAGCAAATGCTCAACCCCAAACTGCCCCAACTGCAGGGAGCCATATGCATCTGATGCTCTAATGGGTAATGGAGAATTAAGCACAACGAGTGGAGACTAATACACTTATGATTTAGAAATTTTATCGTGAATATTTTTGTGACTCCCCACTTACTTGTGAAACATGCAGGCAAAAAAGTGCTTAAAGATATCAGAGTTGGCGTGCGCTGTGTGCTCTACAAAAACAATTTATCAATGGCGTGAGCTGCAGATATATGTGGAATCAAAACAGGGTAAAGCAAATAGAACAAAGGATAGTGAAGAGGCTTGCCAACTTTATCATCAACTATTAGTAGGAGTGACTAGGTTTATACATGATCTGATCATATATGCTTTGCATTATTGGACGCAGGAGGCTATCAACAGGAATATGCGCATTCGCAAGTCTTCCAGTCGAAACATGTTGCGTTGTAAAGCTGCCAATATTTGGAATGACACAGTACCTTGCAGTCGTTGGGGTTGCAAGATTTTTCTGGTCCTATGCTCATATCAAGCTTGTCATAGCACGTTACCTCTCTACAACTCACTCCACCTGCAACGTTAAGTAGTCGCATTTATGTATAATTTTTCATATAATTTCTACACAGAGAGAGAGAGAGAGAGAGAGAGAGAGAGAGAGAGAGAGTCTACCTGCTGAGATGGCAAAGAAAAGCACAAGCATGAAAGAGAGAGCAATGGCTTTCTTCATATTGTGAACAAAGGTCTTACAGAAACTTGGAATGAGATTCGATTCTGGTGCTGGTGCTGGTACTGTGCATAATTGACTACATGATCTACTTATTTATTGGTGAAGGGTTGGCCTTATCAAATAGCTTTTTGAATGAGTTTGGATTGAGAAAAATCAGACGCAGAGACCAATTTTAGATTGGGGTCAACTAATTAGGTTGATAGAAGAATCCATCATTAATTGTGTGTGTGTGTATACAGCCAAAACAGCCTCTGCTCAACTAAGTGCCTTGACTCGCAAGGAATGTCTCAAATCGATCCTATGCCTGACTCATTCTAAATAAGCCCCTAGCTGGCAAGTGATCCTGTGGGCATGGTAGCATTTTCATTTTTGTCAACACAGATACAATATCGATACGCAAAATAACATGGCTACAAATTAATTTTGTTTACTGCAAATTTAGCACTCAAAGTACGGATGAACTGAAATTCAGAATTCCTCCAACTATTAACTCAACTCCTTTTTCACCGCATTACGTGCCTATTAATTAACGGAATTGACCAATTGAATTTGATTTGCTGACGACACGAAGTGTGATGACAAAATTGGGAAAAATGTAATCTCTAAAATCAATATAACTCTTGCTAAAGAGTAGAATTTTCCTCTCTAAAGAAAAAGAACAACATTTTCCAATTTAAGCTTATTGTTCTAATTAATGTTGACAAATCAAGCCCCTGTTTTCCATTTTGGCAATTTCGTGTCAGATTCCTTATTCAACAGACGTATGTATATATATATATATATAACATATTTACAAGTAGAAAGCAAACGTTTTTGAGGTTTGATAAAAGAGAAGGCTCTCATTCTGTTTTCACCTTTTTTTTCTACAGCAATTCCAAATTTTACTCCATTCTCTCTCTCTCTCTCTCTCTCGCGTGCAACACAGATGGATATTAAATCATTCATAAACATTTCCAAACACAATTCTTTATAACAATGAACATACTGATATTAAATCATTCACACTTGTATCTTCCTAAATCCAAATCCTGAGCATAGCATTTGTGGGAGCGATTTTCGTCCCACTAGAATATTCGCCTAAGATTCCTCTGTCTTCTCCGCTTCTCTTTCTCCCTGCAAAACAGATCGGAGTAAAAGGACCACACACGGGGGGTGTTGGCCAAAGGCCTTCTTATGCCTAAGTTAGGTTGGGTGTTTCAAGGAAAACTGAGTGGCCGGAGCCTTGTGTGAGAGAGAGAAAGAAAATGGCGGAGAAGGGTTTGTGAGGGATAACTTATGCAAAGTTTGAGTAGGAATTCAAACGTACCTCAATCCTTGTGCGTAGCCAAGTATTTATAAGGGGCCTCGGCTAGGTTGGTGGGGGTTGGTGCAGTTGGTGAGGTTGGTGAGGTTGGTGTATTTAGGGATTAGGGATTTAACCAAATCCCTAATTAAGGCGATGATCAAATACATCCAATTTGAATTAGGTAACCTCCCAATTAATTCAAGTAACTCCCAATTAGGTTAGGTAATTCCCAATTAGGTCAAATAATCCCCAAATTGATTGGCTTAATTATTTAACCTAGGGTGAGATAATTTGCTTCCACAAATGCCCCACAGCTTCTGCATGGCACGTGGTGCATGGAGGAGGTGTGGATTAATTGTTGGGCTGTCCACCTGCAACTTGGCTTCTTTCTGTGACTTGGGCTCTTGAATGGAGGAGGCTTTTGACTTGCCAATTGGTCCAGCTAGCATTTTGATTGCGCATACTTTGGAGATTCATAAGTGTCAGGGTCTCCCTTAAGAGACTTCGGGTGTGTTCTGCATATTCCGTATGATGTATTTCCTCAGGTTGCAGCATGTTTGGCCTATGTTCGTAGACATGTCGATGAGAGCGGCGTGGCCCGTTTGGCCTAGTCTAGAGACGTGTCGATGATGGTGGCCTGTTTGGCCTACGTCCGAAGATGTGTCGATCAGAGTTTCCTGTTTAGCCTATGTCCAAAGACGTGTTAATGGTAGTGGCCCGTTTGGCCCACGTCCGGAGACGTGTCGATGATGGTGGCCTGTTTGGCCTACGTCTGGAGACGTGTTGATGGTAGTGGCCTTTTTGGCCTACGTCCGGAGAACGGGCCTACGTCCGAAGACGTGTCGATGATAGTGGCCCGTTTGGCCTACATCCGGAGATGTGTCGATGAGTGTGACCCGTTTGGCCTACGTCCAAAGACGTGTCGATGAGTGTGTCCCGTTTGGCCTATGTTCGGAGACGTGTGGATGAGTGTGGCCCGTTTGGCCTACGTCCAAAGACGTGTCAATGATAGTGGCCCATTTGGCCTACATCCGGAGACGTGTTGATGAGAGTGGTGTGGCCCGTTTCGCCTACGTCCAGAGACATGTCGATGAGTATGACTCATTTGGCCTACGTCCAGAGATGTGTCGATGAGTATGACTCGTTTGGCCTACGTCCGGAGACGTGTCGATGGTATTGGCCTGTTTGGCCTATGTCCGGAGACGTGTCGATGAGTGTGACCCGTTTGGCCTACGTCTGAAGATGCGTCGATGATACTGGCCCGTTTGGCCTACGTCCGGAAACATGTGGATGAGTGTGGCCCGTTTGGCCTACTTCTAAAGACGTGTCAATGATACTGGCCCGTTTGGCCTACGTCCGGAGACATGTCGATGAGTGTGACCTGTTTGGCCTACGTCTGAAGACGTGTCGATGATAGTGGCCCGTTTGGCCTACATCTATAGACGTCTAAATGAGTGTGGCCCGTTTGACCTACGTCCGAAGACGTGTCAATAATAGTGGCCCGTTTGGCCTACGTCCGGAGACCTATCGATGAGAGTGGCTCGTTTGGCCTACGTCCGAAAACATGTCGATGGTAGTGGCCCGTTTGACCTACGTCCGGAGACATGTCGATGAGAGTGTCTCATTTGGCATACGTCCGAAGACATGTCGATGGTAGTGCCCTTCATAAAATTCGCAATATTTACCGGTATCCTTCTTGGCTGGGTTTTCCTTCAAAGGCGATGGTTTCTTCAACCAAGGCATGTTCTTTACTTGGGCCAAGATCTGGTGTATTGGGATAGTGAACCTGGTATGGTTCTCAACTGCTGGAGCATCTCTCTTAGGCTGTAACTTGCGCTTGCCTCCATCATTGTCGTTTATCCTGCCGTTCCTTTGGCTTGCATACTCAACCGGTTGATCGGCTTGCTCGGCAACCTTCTTTGCGGCGATTTGGTCATTTCCCAAAGTACGTAGCGATTTGATGTCGCAAAGACTTCTACTGGTGTTTGGCGGGAAGAGATGGTCAACTCCCGGTATAGCTCATGCTCGGTTGGCAAGCCTTTCTTGAAAGCTGAGGATGCAACTTGGTCATTGCATCCTATGATGTTCACCTTCTCATACTTAAACCTTCTAAGGTAGTCTCGAAGAGACTCGTCTGGCTTCTTGCGTAGGTTGAACATGTGGTTTGCATGCTTTCTGACCATCTTGTAGGAGGTGTACTCCTTTGTGAATATGAGGGCTAACTCCTTGAAGTTGCCTATCGACGGGACGGTAGAGTGTGGAACTAGTCTTGAGCTTCTCATCGCAGAGTTATCGCTAACACTTTGCACATCAGGGCGTCGTCTGCCTTGTACAGGATCATGGTGCTTTTGAAGTGCCTCAAATGGCTCTCAGGGTCAGAGTCCCCCTTGAATGGAGTGATGGATGGCGTTGTGAACTGCTTCGGCGGCGGAGCTTGTTCCACCTCGTCGGTAAAGGGCGAGCAGTCGACTCGATCAATTTCCTTACACAGGGCCTCCAACGTGCTTCCTTTAAGTTGGAGACTTTGGAGTCGGTCATTTACTAGCTTCTCGGCATCTTCTTCCCACAGGACTGGTGGCTCAAGTCGATGTCCTGAGTGCCTCGAGCCCGACTGGCTAACTTCTTCCTCAGCTCCCAAGGGTCGATCCCCTTGGTTGCCCTGCCTGCTAGGCAGATGAGAAGGTTGAGCTTGTGAGGATTCATCTACAGCTTGTCGTCGCGTGTTGGTCCTCGAGCAGGCTAGTGGGCGTCGATCGTTGCGCTCGTCAAGCGATTGCTCAAGAACTCGAGCTCCTTGTGGGTCCAAGTGAACGTGGACATTAGACTGTGGGCCTAGCCTCTTGAGCACATTGGTCCTTGGACCTAACCTCGAACGGCTCAGAGTACTGCTCGTAGCTGTCTACGTCTCATCTGCACGATCTCGTTCTCTCCCCTGCCTATTTTCCCCTATCTGACCAGCCTGGGACCTCTCGACCTGCTCGTGCATCCTCCTCTCCTCGTCATGGGGTCCAAGGTTAGGGCCTTGATTCAAGTTGATCTGCTTGAGTAGCCGGCCAATCAGGTTGTTTTGATTGTCGACCCTTTGTGCGAGTTGATCAACCTGTGAGTTAAGGTCCACCTGACTGTGCGGGTCAACTAGAGTGGTGTGCATCGGGCCCAACGACATATAGGGTAGGACTCCATTAGATGCGTACACAGGTGCATACGTCAAGTGTGGTTGTAGAGGAGGGAGAGAATGGATATGCTCCAAGACTGGGACGACGTCGAAGTAGCCTGGGGCTGTGCAACAGTTCCGGTAGCTGAGTGGTGTGGCTGCTGCTGTTCTCCGACGACAAGATAGTGAGGCAGGGTAGCTCCTGTAGGATGGCGCGGTAGAGCAGCTCCGACAATCGGCGCTTGGGACTGCAAGGCTATAGAGATCACGGGCTCATAGCGGCTGTTCTGCAATTACAGCAGCTGTCTGCGGCGGCTGTTCTACAATTCCAGCAGCTGAAGGTGGGTGCAAAGCACTAGGAGACTGCTGCAAGGTGTTGGTAGCCACGATTCTGTGCGGTTGCATTGAGGTTTCCACCACGAAACCATGAGTCTAGCCCGCCGTGGTGGTATTACTCTTCGTATGTCTTGTATCAACCATGGTTGTTTGAAAAATAGGTGTGAAATATGGATTTGGAGCATGCTTTGAGTATTATCTCGCATTCTCAATGAAAGCACCAATTTGTGGGAGCAATTTTCATCACATTAGAATATTCGCCTAAGATTCCTCCATCTTCTCTGGTTCTTTTTCTCCTTGCAAAACAGATCGGAGTAAAAGGACCACACCCGGGAGGTGTTGGCCAAAGGCCCTCTGATGCCTAAGTTAGGTTGGGTGTTTCAAGAAAAACCGGGTGGCCGGAGCCGTGTGTGGTGGCCAGAGCCTTGTGTGTGAGAGAGAAAGAAAATGGCAGAGAATGGTTTGTGAGGGATAACTTATGTAGAGTTTGAGTAGGAATTCAGACGTACCTCAATCCTTGTGTGTAGCCAAGTATTTATAGGGGGCCTCGGCGAGGTTGGTGGGGTTGGTGTAGTTAGCGAGGTTGGTATAGTTGGTGAGGTTGGTGTATTTAGGGATTAGGGATTTAACCAAATCCCTAATTAAGGCAATGATCAAATACATCCAACTTGAATTAGGTAACCTCCCAATTAATTCAAGTAACTCCCAATTAGGTTAGGTAATTTTCAATTAAGTCAAATAATCCCCAAATTGATTGGCTTAATTATTTGACTTAGGATGAGATAATTTGCTTCCACAGCATTCTTTTTAAAATAAGTTCTACCAAACAATTTTTTTTTTTAAAAAAAATTGTTTTGTTAGTAGCCTTTCTGCAACATTGGACAAGTTACCATTGAAATTTGAAATCATAAATCCTGCGACGAGGTAAAGCAAGCAAAGCATAAAGATCGCAATCGCAATTTCGATCATAAAGCCCGGCTTAGATTATGTAATTCATTTACCAATTACCGATTATGATTATGTTTAAGTATTATAGAAACAATTTTAAGCATTCGAATAGAATATTTACTCTTTTTGGAGTGGAAGGTGAAAGTCGACAAGAACTTCTCTTGGTCGTGTGAAAAACCCCAGTGGTGATTCAAATTTGGTTATGGCAGCTTAAAGCTTAACCAGGCTGGACTCAGGGTTTCGACATTTTTCATAACCAAGTTTAGGGTTTAGGGTTTAGAGTTACATGCAAAACAACTTGTAACAATTTATAGAATGCAAAACCAGGAGATGCTTGTTTCGGTGGGGAAAATGTTCTCTTCCTGCGCCAAGTACTAGTACCTCCAAGCAATCAAGCAAGAGACTCACCGACTGCCAGCAATCAGTGAGAGGCCACCTGCTACCAAGGGTGGAGTTGTCGAGGTAGGGGGCTGGTTGGAGTTGCTGGGTATTTTTCTTTTTTGAAATTATTTTCATTTTGGGGTAAGATGTGAACTTCCACGGAACAAAGTGTTAACAAACAGAGAACAGTAATGTTGAAAATTTTATCAGGAAAGCTTACGTATTGGAATTCATCTCAGATTCTTTGAACACAAGTACTACATAACTCTAGGACCATATTTGTTACAAATATATGAAGTAGGCTATCTTTGCTTACTTATATTCTGCAATCTCAAAAACTCGGGCAGTTCCATCAGTAGATACTGAAACAAGAAACTCTTGGTTGGCAGAAACAGAGAGAGACTGAATAGATTCACTGTGCCCATTGAAGATTCTTACACAATCACCCGAGAGACTATCCCACAGTCGAACCTTCCCATCCCCGCAACCCGTTGCTAGGTACCTCGATCCACCAAGCCATGTCAAGCATGTCACTCCATCCTGGGCACAAGATTGATTTGTTCCATTAGACAGTTGCAGAGATTTAAAATCCTCAAGTATGATCAGCCAACACTAACACTGGCTAGAAGCAAACAGGCTGGTAACTAGTTAAAATATTGCAAAAACAAGGATTTATTATATACAAGAAGAAACTCCAACAGACCTCATGATCACATGTGGAGCGGGCCAACGAATGCTGCAAATCCCAGATGATTAGCTTGTTATCCATACTTCCTATTGCAGCCCACGGGAAGCTGCCATACACAATTTAACAAATGAGTAAAGTGGAAGTATACTACATGAAATAAAGCCGGATTGATTGCAAAGATACCAAGATGGAGTTTCCTTGCGCATGCTTCTTTAGGAGGAAGACAAAACAATGACGGTGAGACAGGCAACAAGGAATAACTTTTTACCACTCCAAATTGCAGAATTCTTGCATTATCTCATAATTTTATCTCATCCCATCCCCTATTAATAAGTGATTAATGAATAAACATGCATAAAATGATGTCTAAACCTGGCAGTTATAGGAAGAATCACTCAAATTAATCACATGTGGCGATAAACAGTCATGGTCAAAGGGATTAGGGACACCAGGTTCCTTTTTGGTTATAATTAGGCACATTGATTTCACAAACAAAAAATGATCATTATTTAAATGAAAAAGGTTGTCTAGAATGGGGTCATGATCAAAGGAGCCTGACAGGCTTTCGAGTTTAAATAAACGAAATGCATGACAACAACAGTTCATGAGAGAGAGAGAGAGAGAGAGAGAGAGAGAGAGAGAGAGAGACTTGAAAGTACCTTGGGGCAAGCTCGATACATTCGACAGAATCTGAATGTGAAGGCAGGGAACTAACAACCTGATAATAGGAAAAAACAATTATACTACAAGCCTGATAATTTTAGATGTGAAACCAACCAGGGAACTAAACAACTAACCAATGATACCCTTCCCGTTGTATTGAATGTAACAAAAGCACATCATACCTTTCCAGTTACTATGTTGACAACATGGATAGAACCATCTTCACAACCAGTAACAGCTAGAGTTGAATCAGAGCTTATTGCCAAACATGTCAATCCTGCAGTATGGTATGGGTGACCTAGAAGACAAAACGAGTCAAAATTGCAAAGCAAAGACCAAAAAAAAATTACCATAATCTGTTTCAAGTTTCTTTTGAAAATAGACAGAACTGCTCGATTTCAGAGACAACAGTTCAGTCTTTCACTTCCTGTTAATAGACCAACTTTGACTAAGATAAGAACGGTACAAATAGGTGCTAGCACCATGATAGGAGAACGTACTTTTGATAAATTATGATAATCAACTGATACAACTAGAAGATGAAAACATAGAATTTTTTTTATGAAAAAAAAAAATCATCATCATAAATAATCAAATTCAGCAAAAGGGTGGAATCCTTCCACCCATGTATCAGTATCGACACCTAATCAAAAATGAAATTTCAGTCGATCTATTGGGTATATACGCCAAAATTTCAGTGTCCGACTATTGTGGAACCTAATGTCTATTTCTTCTCTGCTGTCATATATACGGTTTTCGTACTGTAAGCTTCTTAATGAAGGTTATGTTACACCATCAATGGGTCAAAGGTGAAATAAGCAAAGAGATCAAGCATCTTCACACCATCCTAATGGTTTTAAAAAGTTAAACAATACTACTAGCCCCAAATAATCGGCGATATAAATCATACAATGATTTGGATTTAAGGTTATACTACCTTTTCTATATTGCTTTTTGCTCCAAAACTTCAACTAACTTGGAAGATGAACATAGGAAATTTATATGACAATTTGAACAGATACCTTGTACCACATGAATGTTTTCGCCACTTTTTGGATTCCATATTCTCAAAGTTGCATCAGCAGAACCAGTGCATATTGTTTTACCTTAAGAAACCAGCAAAAGACATGAGAAAATTAAATCAATAGTGGTATTAAAAAAACAACAAAATACTTTTCAAATCAGTTTAAATAAATGAAATGCATAATAACAACAGTTTACAAAAAAAGAGAGGGAGGATGAGAGAGAGACAGACAGAAGCACCAAGATGAAGAAAGTTACCATCGGGGGTAAAATCACCACAACTCACGCTACCACCATGGCCTGAAAACGAATTAAGATAGGAACCTTTGTCAGCATTCCACATCCAAACAATAGAGTCCTCTGTACCAGCCAGGACCAGATGCCCCCTAGGATGCCACCTGACCCACTGAGAAGTCACATAATCCAAATTAAATCCTTGATAAATTACAGTAGAATGGCAGTAAAAATACAGCTTAAAAGTTTTACCTCAATGCCCCCCCCAGGACCTTCAAGAGTGCATTTCAGATTTTGTGATGTGATATCCCAAATTTGAATAATTCCATCCAAGCTTCCGGATGCAAGCAATTGTCCATCAGTACTAAATGCTAAACTAGAAACAGAATCCTTATGACCTGCAGAGTAGTGTTCAAGAAGTTGAATTGGAGAAAAGTGAACATTAAATCTAATAAATCCGTAGTTCACTAATTTTGGAGCTAGGGATCTAAGATAAAATTGGGTTCAGACAAAAGCACTAAAGTGAATAATTATGGACAACAAAGTACGTAAAGTATGTAGCTGTTCTCTTATCACCAACCTTGGAGCTCAAACGCCCAATCTCCTTGTCCAATTTTCCAAAGAAACCCTCTGTCATCTCCACCCCCAGTTGCAACTAATGTAGGATCTGTTGGGCTGCAGACAACCGTGTAAAGCTCACCTGTTCCAGAAAGGGAAAGAAAAATAGTTGAAACCCCAAATTTTTAAGTAATACAAGTCATGGCATAGGCCTAGCTCAGCAGAAAAGCATCAAACTGAAGCCGAAGCTATTTTGCACTCCAATTCTATAATACAATCAAAGATAATCAGTGTATGTGCATATGACAGATAAAGTAACAATAAAAGGTCATATAGATTTCATTTCCTAACCTAAATACAAGCAAGCAACTGTCAAGAACTCCATTGAGAGACATACCAATCTACAGTTTCAAATCAATGGGGCTCGAGAGTGAAATAAAAGTTAAGATTCTGGAAAGTCGCTTCAGTATAAGATTCTGGAAATCCCTCTAACATAGTAAGTTTGTAATAACACAAGAACAAAGAATATTTCCTCTAACGCTCTAGCTATTTTGCATCTAGCGTTATGGCGCCAACATATAATACAATAGGCACAAATGTACAGGAGATGTTTATTTTCCAAAGGTAAAATTGCTATTTAAAGAATGTATAAGGTACCGCCACCATATGCATATAGTGCTTGAAGTAACAATTTGAATTTTGGAAATAACAAATTTCCAAATGTAATTTTCAATTTGAACAACTCGTAGCAAAGCTTATTGACGATTAAGAATACATAATATGCGGGTAACAAGTGAAATGCATAAATAATAAATAAATAAAATTAAAAAAGCAAGGGAATCACTTACCAGTATGACCAGTGAATATGTGCATGGAGTCATCAGGCTCATCTGAAACCACCATAAAGCATAATACCATACCAATCAATCGAATTAATTCAAGGGGAAGGGAAAACAAAACCCATATCATAAATAATGAAAGAAGTTTCAAAGTGATGGGTTCTAGTGAAGTAGCATACCAATAATTTCATCATCTGCATCAGGAAGATCTGCAGTCCACACCAAATGACCAAGAAATTAATAAAACTTCCATATATTATATGCATAATAGAGAGAGAGAGAGAGAGAGAGAGAGAGAGAGAGAGTCGACTAAGGACCTTCATCATCAACATCGACTTCGCCAATAATGTCAGCTTCATCAAGATAAACCTCGCCCTGGTCATCTTCTTCTTCTTCATGAAAATCCTGAACTGGATTGGTCATTTTCTTTCTCTTGTGGTCTCTAATACACAGAGAGGTTTAATGAGGGTTGAGTTCCTTCGAAAAGTAGCCACTGAAGTATTTTTTAAATCTAACCCAGTAAAACTATATGTATCATTCTTTCTTTCTTTTTCTAAATTTCCAGCAGGTAATAGTAAGCTTCTTACCGTTCAAAGTCCTGGCGCTGTTCTTAGTTCCCTGTCCTCTACAAGGGGCTTTGACGTAGCAGCAGGAGGGGGAGGAGAAGGAGAAAGGGATTGGGTGCGGGCGGGTGTCAAGGAGTTTTGGTGGGAGCCAGTGGCGGACGCACGTTGGGACAAGAGGGGTCACACGACCCCTTGGAATGCCGGAAATCTAGCCGTGGACTCCACCAGCGACCCCTTGGCCGTTATCTGAGCGACCCCTTGTGTGCAAGGTGCTCGATGAAAGTCCCCTGTGGGCTTGCCTTGCGCTGCTCTCTAAACTTTTTCCAGACGCAGCTGCTCGGATCTGGCAGCACTAGGCCTGGGCACGGTTTGGGTCGGGTCAAATTTTGACTGACCAGTGGGCTAAACCGACCAATACTGCAGTTCTCGGGTTGGATCGGGTCAAAAATGAAACCCGAAGTTGGGCCGACCCGAACATACAAGGTTCGGTTCTGGTTTTTTGGTCGGTTCTGGGTTGAGCCCAAAATCAATTTTTTTTTCTTTCCAAAAGCCCAATATTGTTGAATTTTCAAAAGCCCAATATTGTTTATTTTTTTAACAATACCAGTTTTTCAAGCAGCCCATCAATTAAAGGTTTTCCTTGCCCAAATTATGTAAATTCAACTATAACCTGTTTTTTTTTTAAAAAAAAAGTATCTAAACTATCAAATTAAATTTCACAATCATCATAAAACTACGAAATTAAATTTTAAAACCCATGACCAAAAAAAAAAAAAAGGTAAAGCACCAAATATATTCACTTGTATCAGTTAAGGGAGCTGCAAACAAAACATGTTTTGCAACTCCCATGGCTTCTCCATCATCATTGTTCCAATTCGACAAAGTGTCAAACCTGCATCCTGATCAAATATCACAACTATAGAATATCAGAGCAGGAAATGATTAGTTCAGCACAAAATGACAGAATCTAAACCTTTGAAAAACAAATATAGACCAGTCATTCAATCAATAAATAATTATTCAATAAAAAAACTAATTAACCCAAATATTAGCATTCATTCATCAATAAGATACTAACACAAACATGCTACATAAGGAAAAAAGGGAGAAAACAAATAAAAGAATGAATGCATTTAATCAACAACAAGTTAAGTAGATTCATGCCAAAAATACAGATTCAAGACAACTCAATTAAATAAATTGAAACAGATTCAAGGCTAACAATCGAACCTAAAATACACAGATAAAAAAATCAGAAATTAAATCTGAAAACAATAAAGAAAGCATCCAAACATAAACAAAACTAAATTCCATGTATGTCTACGTCTAGGAAAATGTAGTAATAGAGTGCAGAAGGGCAAAGCTAAGCCTGAATTTCATCTTTCAAATTGATGAAAACCACATTGCTAATTTATTCATAAATTTTATCACATCGAAATCAATTATATTAATACGATACCTCAGTCCAAAGACACAATTCGAGGCAATTCGGACCACTGTGATCATGTTACAAAGAACAAATTAGATAATTCACAACACTGAGTACAGAAAAATTGAACAGAGTATACAATGAAATCATTGACATGAAAATGTCATAGTATAAGAGTGCTTACCAGAAAGCTGCAACGCAACAATCTGCAGAACAAACAGAACACAGGAAGATTAAAATTGAAGGTCAGATCATATTCACATAAAGAAAGAAAATACCAAAAATCCATACATCTAAAGTAAAGCCATGTGGAGCTGATGATTTAAAAATATATAATTCTAATTCTCCCATTCCTTTTAAGCCACACACAGAGATTGAGATAGAAATATTTATACCTTCAATTTTGCCTATTAATCCAAACCCACAGAGACTAAGCACAACAACTGCAAAATTAAGAAAAAATTGCGTTAATTTCAACAGAATACCAAAATTTCGAAACCCTAATAATCTACTAAATTAGGGAAAATGAAAACAACTAAGAATCCAAACCAAATACATACAAATTACCTTAGAATGAACCAGAGCCCTCCAAAATTTACAAGGATTCGCTCCAAAAACCAATGATATTGGATTGATGTTTGGTTAGGTTTGGAGAAAGAGAATGAGTCTCGCGTCTCTAAGAGACTTAAAGATGTGACTAAGAGAGAGAGAGAGAGAGAGAGAGAGAGAGAGCGAGCGCGATAGAGACGAGTTGACAGAGAGACAGAGAGACAGAGAGAGCGCGCGATAGAGATGGCGGCCGATGAGGTAGGGTTAGTCTCAGATCGGGAGAGAAATAGTGTAGGGTTTCGTGAGTGGAGAAGAGAATAGGGGGGAGAGAGAGAGAGACGGGGTGGGTACGGTGATGGGTTTGTTTGTTTTTAATTTTAATTTTGTATATATATATTTTATTAATATAAAAATATTTTTAGATTAAATTTTTTGATAAAAAAGTGTAAATTAAAAAAGACAAAAATTTAGGTTGTAAAGTTGGTTTTTTTTTTTTTTAAAGTAGAAAAAGAATGAAGACAAAAATAAACAGTTTCATATTCATGTCTTTTTTGGTCATTATACACACTAAAAGCACTTTTGATAAAAATTTACCAAACACTTTGACTACTCACAGCAGTTTTTCAAATACAGTTTACCAAACGCCTAGCTGTTTTTTTTCACAGCTGATTATTATCGCAGCAAAGCAGAAGCAGTTTTTTTTAAAAGCACAGCAATACCAAACTAGCCCTGAGAGGGTTAGTGAAAAAATAATAAATTAAAACTTTAGAGAGGTTCTGATATAGTGCAAGCAAACCCACCCAAAGTTCTTATTTAAGCCAATGAGACAACGCCATGTGTCAAATGTTTATATAATTAAATAATGGTCGGTTCGGGTCAGGTCCAACGGTTTAAAAAATTTTGGACCCGAAGCCTGAATCGAAGTCAACGGTTCGGTTCAGGTCCAGCGTTGACTTTTTCGGTTTGGTAAAAAAATCTTATTTTTCGGTTTGGTTTGGTTTGGTTCGGTCGGTTTAATCGGTTTATCGGTTTTTATGCCCACCCCTAGGCAGCACCACGACTTGAATTTTTTTTGGGTTGCAGAGGCAGCGAAGAAGATGATGTCGGTGATTTGCCTAGCTTATGCCTCATTTTAGTTTAAACTCACCGTTTCACAAGTTGTAGGTTTTTAAAAAAAGTCTGGCCCAAATGTTTATTAATAACCTGTAGGTCTTTTTAAAAGGTTTGGCCCAAATGTTTTTTAATTAAACCTTTTAGTCTATACCCAGTGATATATTTAACCAATATATTAGTACAATAGCAATTTATAAAAATTAATAAATATATTATTTTAATTTTCGTATACGTACTCATATCCTAATTTTTGGAGAATTAAATAAATGTTCTATCTTTATGCTTTTTAGTGTTTTTTTTTAAATTAAAAAAATTTCAACACTTTTACTTTTTGACCACTTAGACCGAGGAGGAATTATAGAATAGTACGGTATTACCACGTCAGCATATGATACTCCCATTCAAAATTTGCCATGTGTCATATTTAAAAGAAAATTAAAACTATTTATACAACTGGAGTTTGACTTCCAATTTTACCCTTTGGAATAAAATTAGAAAAGAAGAAAATAAAAAATAAAAATCCTTCAACTCGGAGTCCTCCTCCACCCCCAATCTTTGTTATTCCTCTCTTTTCCTTTTCAAATTCCTCTGCTTTTCTACATTGAAGGAAAGAAACCCACAGCTCAAACGTCTCCTCCTGCTAATTTTACTACCTGCAATTCTATCTCTACAAACAGCACAAATTTCTCCATCGACCAATCTTTTTACAAGTCCAAGATCCCCACCAACCCACCCAACTCTTCGTAGTGTATCGTCTGTCAACTTCTTTCATCTTCTCCCCATCCTTCAGTTTCTCCATGGAGTTGTCTTCCTCGCCTCAAAACCTCATGTTCCAATTTCTTATTACTTTGTATTCTAACCATCACACTCTGAGGATTACCATGAGGGGAAAACTCTACAGAAAAGCAAACTGAAGTAAAAACCCTAAGAAGTTCTTTTGGGATGTGAATTTAAAACTAACTATAAAATAAAGTGGTAGCTGATGAGGGAGAGGGAGAGAGATGGAGGGTGGATTGTATAAAAGGAAGATGGATTCAATGATATTGTCAAGAAAAAAAAACAAAAAGAAGAAGACTTCAATTGGCAGAGATAAGGGAAAGAGGCGGTGGAGGAGGCAGGGTAGGGTTACCGCCGAGATTGGCTGGAGTATTCTTTTATTTTAATTTTTTTCTAATGTTATTTTGAAGGGTAAAATTGGAGGTCAAAGTCCAGCTGTATAAGTATTTTTAATTTTCTTTTAAATGGGACACATGGCAAATTTTGAATGGAAGTATCATATGCTGATGTGGTAGTACTGTACTACTCTATAATCTCTCTAGACCGAGAATCCTAGATCCACCACTGGTGGGAGCGGACGGCAGCGGGTGTTGCTGGGTAAGGTTGTGTTGTGTGTGTGTGGGTTGAGCGGTGACGGGGAGGTCGTGGGGAGAGTGAGTTCTTAGGTTAGTTTTTTTATTTTTATTTTTATTTTTTATAAATTATTTATTATTATTATTTTTTTACTTTTATAATATTTATTGGTGACGGGGAGGTTGTGGGAAGAGTGACCTCTTACCAGTATCATTTTTGTCCATCAACTAATTTTTTCATTTCAATCGTCTTCTAACTCTCCATTCAGTATTAAATTGGTCATACTATCAAAGTCTGTCAATTTTACCATTAAATTGAGGGGTAAACCTGTCCATATGAACTAAAATATTAAAAAAGTATTGTCACCACTCACCACTCACCATTCACTAGGGGTCATCATGTGGTTTGCAGCTCGCAAGCCGAAGTAGGTAGCTCGAGGTCCGATGGGTCAAAGCTTGGTTTGACCCGATAGTTAGGTCTCTTTGGGCCAGCCTGTTCTAAGGTTGGATGGGAATTGAACTTAGATTTTAAAACCTCTGGTCCGCCCTCAGCCAGACCTGCCCATGGCTCGGCCAAAATAGGCCCACCCATTTGCCTCATTTTGTTTTTTATTTTGCCTTATATTGCCTTATTTCATGTATGATATGTAGTCAAATTTTGATGCACAATAATATAGATTAGTACACATCTACTTGAAAAACTGTTTTCTCTCAAAATTTGACTGAGTATGAAAAATGGACTTTTGAAATACTACTGTTTTCAATGATATTTTTGGCGGTTTATATTCCTTACATCTTAAATAAGCAAACATGATTTTATGAGATTTTAGTATAAAGTATACATTGACTTATTGAGGTATCAATATTGGTATAAATTGTCTCTTATACTAAAATTAGATTTTCATATTTTGATTTGTTGGAAATTTAATTTTCTAGCATTTTTAATTGAATCCAAATGGAGGTACTTCCTTATTTACATTGTAAACTTTAGGGCTAGTTTGTATTAAATATGTTTCCATCACACCCTAAAAATTATTTTAATTATAAAATAAATAAAGTATTATGTTGAAAATTAAATATTTGTATCCAAATGCTTTGAACTAATGTTTCAAGTTAAATCCAATATATTCAATTACAAATAAATATTCTGTCAATAATATGGTCATAACAAAAACTAAACTACTCATAATCAAGCAATCAGATACATTTCTAAGTTGATGAACTCATTAAACTTGAGGCTATATAATTTCTCAATGCCTCCCTTTCTTGTTCTATAGGACCATCTTCTTGTTGTGCATCAATGCTGACAATTTTCGGGAGCCATTTGCAACGTTTTCAGTCGTGGTGAAATAAACATAATATGTCTCTTACCTGAGTCTTGTGGCTTCTTAGGAGTGTGCTTCAATTGATTAAAAAAAAAATGAAGAATAGAGGAGATTCAAGAGAATGAGAACTTTGTGAAAGAGATGGCGTGAAGAAACAAAGGGATTCGAAGGAGAAGACGCACAAAGAGAAGAGATTGCGTGAAAATAGATTGGGGTATTTTTGGAAGTTTGTAAATTTCATTAAACCTAGTGCCTCTTCGAAACTGATTTCCTCATAATTAGAAAATGAAAGCATCTTATTAGTTGATTTCCCTTATAGCTTTCTCTCACATCAATTTTAAACAATAAGTGATTTTTTCATAGTTTACCAAACGGGCTGGGCTTCCCAATTTTTTTTTTTTTTTTTTTATAAAATCACTTATTACCTCAAATAAGCATGCCAAAGGGGCACTAAATGGATAGTATACAAATAAATTAAAGTAAAAAAGACAAGTCATTTACTTAAATGTTTGGAATGGAAATAAGGCAAGGCAAAAACAAAAAAGGCAATGGGTGCCTTGGGCCAAAAATTTTAGGACTGGCCTGACCCGATGACGAACCCTACCACTCACCACCACCACTCCAATCCTAACTCCACCTAACTCATACTGGGCATGCGACGAGTGCACTAACGAGTAAACCATTATGGACATCTCTATAGGGCATTGACGAGTAAAAATTGGGCATCTATGTCTTATGTCTCTCTCTTCCCACCCTTATCAACTTAACCTACATTTTGTGCATTAAAATGAATTAAAATACAATAAATAGCAATAATGAATGATAGGATAAGGAATGGAATTTGGGTTGTGCCTATGGCGGGGTGAGAAATAGAATCTTGCTAAGGTTAGATTGAGTCCTAATTGGACCAAAGGAATCATCGTCTTATTGCTTTTGCACTATCATTGTTCAAATGGTCGCAACAAAGATGCTTCCTTTGTTCATTCTGAAGGGACCCAACTTAATGAAAGTAAAAGTCCCCATTAGAGTTCATTATTCATGGATGTTTCCTTCTAAGGAGCTCAATTTTGAACTTGGGTGCATAATTCGGATTGTAGAAGAATGGTAAGAACTCTAGGAACAACTTTCCTTCACCAGAAGCTTTAATCCTTGCTTTCAACATAGACAGAGAGGGCCTTGATGCGTCAAAGTCCACATCTTTGTTATTTCATTTACCATATTCCACTGGTGATGCTATTTTCTTGGAGGTTTAGCATTGCCCAGCTTTCTCTTGCTAACTCCATCATCGGTTTTTCTGTGATTGTGATTAATCACTCTCCTCATCATTCCATGACATTGCGTTGTTCATGTTGGAACAAGAATTGGGTATGCTACCTCTTACTTAGGTTTCTAAGTCTATGGAAAATTGGAAACTCCTCAATTGCAAGATGTGTTTCTCTAAAATTGTTATAATTTTTTGATTTGTATAATATTTTGCTTTAAGTTTTAATTACTTTATTAATATTTTAATCCAAGAATTAACTCAAAACATTGGTGAATAACATGATAAATCATGTACAAAAATAAACCCAACAAACTTTCCAAACTTATCTTTTACTAGTCCTCAAGCAAAACAGAAACTAAACAAAACTTAAAACAATCTTTCCGAACATTTTCCGAGGAGAGGGCGACTGATGCACATTACTTAAAAGTTTTCACAATAAAAACTCAGTTTTTAGATATCATTCACAATGCGGCAAAGCTCAAAACACAACATGCTCAAGGTGTAGTAGTGTGATAGCCAATTGCAACTCATTCCCAATCTAAGTTTCCGCACAACTTCGAATATCAAACCAAACACAAAATCAACTTTTAATCTCACAAAGTTGTACTCTCATGAATGAATCACTTAAAAGAGGGTTAAAATGCCTCACTCAGTTATAAACATGAGAATTGAGTTAACCCATAAAGGACTTAACTAGCAATAAGAAAATGAAGAACATGCATAAATATGATATGAAGAAGGATGCCAAACACTTAAAAGTATAGAAAGATAAAAACAATTCAACCACATGATATTTAGGATCAATTTAGGTCTTAGCATAGGTTGTAATGAGGCCAAGGGTATAAGGTGAGTAAGAAATGAAAGGTATGGATAATACAAAGTCCAAGGAACTCAAAGAGCATATAGGAACAAATCACATGACTTAGAATCATCAAGCTTATGTTTTTTTTTTTTATTATGATCAAGTAGACCATAAAGCCTTATACTCCATTTATATTGATTCAGACTCCTTTCATTCAATTGAATAGCCACCAATTTACTTTTAGGCCCAATAAAGAGAACTCAAATATGAAATTTCAATCAAACAACAACTAACCACAACGTTTTCTTTCACAAATTGAGCGACTTTTCTCTTTTGTTTTTTTATTTTTTTTATTTACACAATATGTAACATCGCTTCTCAAACTTAGCATGAAAAACACATCCAAATTAACACTCATGAGTTCCCTAGAAATGTAAATTATTATTTTTCAGGCTAAGGTGAGGAAATATAATTGGTATATTGAAAGAAAAGGCTTACAGGTAGGCTTAAAGTGGTTAACAATGGAAAATCATGCTTAAGCATGTATAAGGCTTGAAAAGGCACAAGTGATCCAAAGGGGGCCTTAATATCATTTCCTAGATATTATGTAATCAAATTGCATAAGAGTGAAAGACTTTTAAGTGCTCAAGCAAATCAATGAATAATGAGATCAAACAACTTAGATGACAAGAAAATAAGAGTATGTGTAACACTCATGAATTGAAGCACAAGGCTCAAAAGCTCACATTATGTGGTTGTAAGAGTGCATAGAGGGTTTCAAACATATCATGCTAGAACAATGCCATTAACACTACAAGAAAAAAACCCCTTTACTGACAACTAAAAAAGGTCATTATAGCCATTAGTTGATGGTATGGAACAGCAATACCAGTGTCAGGAAAGGGTATCGCGATTCTTGATCCTTATTATCCGTCAAGGAATAATATTTCCCGACACATAAAAAATGTCACGGATCATTTAAAAACAGTCAGAGAGTACTTTTCTTGTCGCTTCGTACATATTAACAAATATATTTTCTGACATTTAAATGACGATTTTTAGTCGTCAAGAAAAATATAACTGATATTTAAAAATAAAAAATCCTAGCCAACTAAAGTTGCCAAGAAAGAATTTAGTACCAAATTGAATATATTAAAAAAGAACTGAAATTTCACATCCACTAAATAGAATACTTAGAAACAAACGTTCAAACTACAAAAAAGTTATAAGCTGTTAACTATATCTACACAAATGATTTTAAAAACACATGAAAAATGCTTAAATAAACCAAGCTATTTAGTATTATACAACTTCTCACTTAGAAGCTGGACTTTCCCTAACACTTTATGAGCCTAAGACAGTCTTCGTCATTTAAGCCTCCAAGAACACGTCGATTTGTCAAGAAAGTAAACATATGAATCTAAAGAGTTAGGATGTACAACATTTAAATTAATAAAAAGTGATAACTACAATCAAACTTGGCCAACAATCCACAAAATAGACAAATGCATAGCCATAAAAAATAAAAATTTAAAAAAAAAAATAGCAAAACAACAAGCTATAGCAATGATAGTTTTTTTTAATGCATATATCTAAAAGAAAGAAAGAGAAATTGCGTAACACATAAGTGTGACCTCATTTCCACTGCAGTCAGTAGGTCCCTAACTACCTCGCTACCTGCTTCCTAATATTAGATAGATTGCATTCCTTCAAGTCCCTTTCCCAAAAAAATACAATAATAAAAGGTAAAAGACGGATTCGTGCCTCAATCAGGTCGTGCTCAGTAATGGTGGGATTCACAAAACCAATAAAAAAAGGGCTAAACAAGTCAATCTGCTAGTCCTAAAATGTATTCATGTGGTAGGGCTCAGCTCAAGGCGAGAAGCAGGTTTTGAAAAAACTCGTCTTTCAGCAGCCAAGAACATGATATAACACATTCAATCTTTCATAATTAGGGAAAATACGCCCCACATTACTACGTCCCGTTAACACCTATGAATTACTGCTTGCAGGTCCTGAAGAACGAAAGTCTGATCTTTACATTCATTCTCTTGGAAAGATAGATTATACAATTAGGTAGGTGTACGGCTACTGACAAAAAAAAATCGTCCAAGAGGAACGAGAGAAGTGCAGTCTTTTGAGAGTAAAATAGGGTGCCGGGTGGCTAAGGTAGTAATGATTTGCTGCGCCTCACCTTGTGATTCGGTAAGTGGAACCCTAGGGACTCCCGTGGATGGCACTTGATGAGGTTTGACCGCTCATAACTCTTCTCTATTCTGTGTGTGGGCTAAGCTACTTTCTAGTTGATTGAACTATTTTTAGGCCTCTTATTGCCCGATTTCATAGGTTTTGAATTGTGCTGGTCTCTTCAATGATTTCCCTGAAGGGAAGCACCACTTTTTGCCATCTTCTCACATACCTTATAGGATTTCTATTAGTGGAGATACCTATTTTTATAAGGGTGGATAAAGCTTTTTCGAATCTCTCTCGTTGACATCGAAATTCAATTCCTAAAATGAGACTGATTCCATAGCCAAATCAGACATATAAAAAGGCCCCTTTGATCTGTCTGATGTGCGGAATAGGGGTACTTTAAACAAAAGAAAAACCCCGGCTCGGCAAAGCTTTCTACGAGTATTTGTGTTTGGCTAGAAAGCCCAAACCATCAGTAACAAGGAAAGAGGTCAAGCGCAACGGGCGCATCACATCATTCAATCCAAACATCTCTAAAATAAAAGCCAAGATCATATATCACATTAGTATAAAGGTTGAGAAAGGTGTGCTTGTTCTCTGTTCATGTAGGTCAGGAAAATGGTAAACATGTGATTCATGATCTATGTTATGTAGGGGTAAAGTTCATCCATCATTCCATTCTGTAACTTCCAAGAGTCAGTCTCAGCCAAGGGAAGAGCCATCATATGAGATGCACTTGGAAGTTCTGTTATTTAATATTTACCTTCAGGTTGACTTCCATATATTCAAAGGGTGTTGGTTTCACCTCTCTCTTCTGCTTTGCCTCGCTTCAAAACTCTATTCTCGAGACTTTGTCTTCAACACAGCTTCTTTATTCTTCTTAGCTATCCCTTTGGATGAACCATTGGTAACTAGAATTAGCACAAGATAGTTTATCCTTTAATTTAATGCATGAAGTTGAGAAAGAACATAAGAGAGTTATCGCAAAGCAGCTTGTAGATCAAGAGAGGAAAAACGGGATGGGACGGCTAACCCAACTCTTTGCTCGAAAAAGGGGGGATCTTTCTATCACTCTGTTAGATCCAAGGCATGTCTTCATCAAGCTCTCGAATAAAGAAGATATGCACCAAAAAAGAGAAGTTTTTTTATTGAGGGATTGATGCTTAGGGTTTTCTGCTGGAGCCATGATTTCCATCTCCTCATTGGTGATCTAATGCATGCGCCTATTTGGGTCTCGCGACCCCATATGCCCATTGTCTTCTTCTTTGAGTTTCGCCTCTTTTCTATTGTCCCTATTTTCGAAATTGGCCTGACCCTTGATGGTCCTCCGAAGCTTGTCTCAAGCCTCAATGTAGCTAGGGTTTGTGTAGAAATCGGTCTTCTCTCAAGGCAGTTTACTTGCTTACTTGTTAGATTAAGGAATTTTTGTTATAGATAATAGATGTCCTTCGCTTCATTTGCACGGTGTAATAAAGCAAGGTAAGAGGAGCATATAAGTTAGGCTGCTTAATTAAGGTATAAGACTTAGATCAAGCTAGGGCTCGTTCGCTTAGCAAATATCTAATTAGTCTTCTCTGGTGTCGGCCACAGTCCAAGAAGTAGTATTTTTCCATTTGCTAGCAACAAGAAGAAAGTTAGGGATTTGGCGCTTATAATAAGAGAAATAAATCACGTGGACTCAAACCAGCAAACAAAAGACTTTTTATAATATATTTTAGGTCGATCACAGATTCAAGCTATAGCAAAGAAGACTTACAGTCGATCTGGGACTGAGATGCAAAGATAGAGGAATATGGTAGAAGGAGTACAACAAGAAATCAAAGGAATGCAGGCATTGATAAGCGTAGAGGGGCTAGAAAGAGAAGTTAAGGTCGGTAGGCAGAACATGGACTTTGGGAAAGATAGTAAGTACTTCTTATATCAACCACATGCTCCCGTGTTTCTTACTTTTTTTTAGTAGTATCCCATTCCTCTATGCCATTCCCGCATTCACTCTATCCATCCAACAAGCTCTCTCTCCCATTCGTAGGCAGAAGACAGGGGTTTTGGAGGGAACTACTAATGGTGTGTATAAGCCCTACATACAGTGTATGTGTCCATCTAGCCCAGTTGAGCTTGGCTATGAACTAATACACTGAAATTAGCATATAATGAAAGATGGATTATAAGTACGGTGAAACTAGTATCCCAATTGTTAAGTCAACCATAAGGAAATCGGCACACATGAATGACTTTAATTCAATACTTCCTTCGGAAACTATACAATAATTGGTTTAATTGATCGGTTTGAAGTCCATGCCCTGTCCACAGAATCCTTTAATGAGATAGATCGGTCCCTGGAATATGTCGTACTCTTGCCGTCCACAAATGACTTTCTTGAATTAGTTCCTCTTTCTTTCTTGCCTTGTAGCAACAAGAAGTACACGTGAATCGATTTATGTAATTCAATATACCTTCCCTTCGAGATCTCTTTTGAAGGTGCAAAATCTATAAAATTTAAAAATAATAAAATAAAATATATAAAAAAGATGTGGAATCCTCTTATGGTATTGGAAGTTTTGAAAACATTAGCTCAATCCGTCCACGGTTATTTTATTATGAATCCTGACTTCGCCTTTTTGTTAGTAGCTCTTCGATCAAGCCAAGAAAGAGTCCAGAGGCCATGTTTTCTAATCCAAAAGGTCACTTTCATGGCTTGAATGGGTCAAGATACGACCTTTCAAAAGGATCATTTTTTGGGCTTGATTTTGAAGCATAGTTTTCCAATATATATATAACAAGGAGTGGAGCTGGAGAATCTCCCTTCCTGCCTGGTCGAGCTATCTGAGGTGGATGGTGCATTCGGTAAGCTCTTTCGGTATTCATCTCCGGAGCCCGGTCAGATGCTTCAATCCTTCATTCATATTCCGTCTCAATATCTTTCTTCTTCTTTTTTCAAGTCTATATTGTGAGTTTATAGCTAGAATGTTTGACTAGTCTTCTCCTTCCATGTGATAAATAGGCGGTCTCCTTTAGACCTTATTCTGTCACATCCCAGATCGGCTCTGCCATAGCATGATATTGTCCGCTTTGGCCCCCTACCTTCACGGTTTTGTTTCTGGGAACTCACGAGCAAATTCCCAGTGGGTCACCCATCCTGAGATTGCTCTAGCCCAAACTCGCTTAGCTTCAGAGTTTTCATGACTCCTAAGCAAGTGAGCTCCCAAAAGGCCTCGTGCTAGATAGAGGTGTGTATGTACATATAAGGCACATCACCCCCTCTCTGTTGGTCAATGTGGGATGTTACAATCCATCCACTTTAGGGGCCCAACGTCCTCGTCAGCACATTTGCACCACACGGCAGAGTGGCTCTAATACCATTCTGTCACATCCCTGATCTGCTCCGCCGTAGCACGATATTGTCCGTTTTGGGCCCCCTGCCTTCACGGTTTTGTTTCTAGAAACTCACGAGCAACTTCCCAGTGGGTCTCCCATCATGGGATTGCTCTAGCCCAAACTCGCTTAACTTCGGAGTTCCTATGACTCTGAAGCCAGTGAGCTCCCAAAAGGCCTCGTGCTAGATGAAGGTGGGCATGTACATATAAGGCACATCACCCCATCTCCGTTGGTCAATGTAGGATGTTACATATTCCGTCTAAGCTTTCATAGAATTCGTCTTTCTTCCTTCTCTATTGTACATTTGTATTCTTTCCTTCGCTTTATAGAGATCTTGGCTTTTTGGTTTTTTGTTTCTTTGGTCAAGGGGTGCTGTGGAGTAAGAATTTAGGAAACCAAGCATGTAATAAGCGGAAATCAATACACAGGAAAGAAGTTGTACACGAGTTTGGTAAAGCATTCACCTTTCGGTTGTACATCGACCTATCGGGAAACTCGAAAGTCTCCCGCAAGCGTCCCTTCTTAGGTCGGCATTTGGCTTTGGCCTTGCTTGTTCGGCTTTGGCTCATTCTTTAATATGTTCTATCTTGCCATGTCTGCTCCGTCTGATGGTATAGCATATATGTCTTCTCTGGCAATAGCCAATCAAGAAGCCAAAGCTGGAGCCAAGCCGGCACACCGGTCGAGGAATCCCTTACTTGTTCGGCTGGCGGATGCTGTTCTTGCTCTTAAGATATAAATTATAAACTAATGGAGTCTAGCTCCAGTGGAAAATGTCCTTTGACTTACCGATCAATGGTTTTATATTCGAACCCTATGACACCTTGACAGCGCATAAGAAAACTTTCCTCCTCTAATATTACTTGTATTAAAAAAAAAGATATAAATTATAAATTAAATATCTGTTAGTTTGATTAAAATAAAAAAAAACAACATTTAGCAAATATTGTGAATCGTTGAAGGTAGAAGGCAACATCATCAGGAAGGAGAAGGAGCCCCTCAGCCTAAAAAGGCAGTGTTTGGCCCCACAGCAATAAAATATAAGCACACAGACCGCCCGCGCAAACATAGAGCTACGCAGAGCCTCCTTGTCCACTAAGCAAACTTGTAAAACGACGCGTTTTGTCCGTAGCCAAAACTCTGTGTTTCTTTCTTTTACGTAGCAGGTAGTCTCTCTTGCCATCATCCATCTCCTTCTCTGTTTCTGCAACATCACCAAGATTGAATCTTTGTGACACTTATAAGAGCTACCAAAAAGAAAAAGCAAATCTTTGACTTTGTTTGGAATTAGGGATTTGGATTTTCGTCGTCAGCATGTCGATGCTCGATTCGTTCTTCAACAAGGGCTTCAAAGCGGCCAAATGGTACCATCATTGATCTCCCCAACTGTTATTTGCTCCTCTGATCTCTCAGTTGTGTTTCCGTTTCCGATTTTGTTTTTTTTACTTTCTGGGTCTTTTCTGGGTTTGTGAGTTTCATGAGATCGAAAGCTTTGATCGAGTTTCTATTGATGTTTGGCTGTCGAGGAAGTAGTAAATGTTGCGAATAAGTGCAGAAACCTAACTTAGTTGAGTTAATCTTAACATTGCAAGAAATGAAATAATCAGATTATAACAAATTTAGGGCCAGCTGAATATTTTGAGGACATGGGTTTTGAATTATTTGTGTTCTGTAGATGTGCAATGCAAATTTGTTTTTAGTTTGGTTTCGGGTGATTTCATGTAAGTTTGTGCTTTTTATGTGCAGCAAAACCCTGCTGAAATTGACTATTCCGCGGATAAAGTTGTTGAGGAACAGGAGAGAAATTCAGATTAAACAGATGCGCCGTGACATTGCCAAGCTTCTTGAGACTGGCCAAGAGGCTACTGCTAGGATTCGGGTAATACATCTCTTTTCCATTTATGTTTTTACGATTCAATTTTTCTATCACAAAGTATGAACTAGTTAATTTAATTAGAAAGTATTAAGAAAAATTTTACTGAGAATTTTTCTCATGTTCATTTCATAATGGTGTTATTGATATTTACATTTCAGGTAGAGCATATTATTAGAGAAGAGAATATGATGGCAGCTCACGAGATTCTTGAGCTATTTTGTGAGCTTATTGCTGTCCGCCTTCCAATTATTGAATCACAAAGGTTAATCTCTAAACTGGTGATTTTCTTGTACCATGCTTCTGTTTGTTCCAATAATCTGGCATGCAATTTTTAGTTTTGATTTGTCAGAATCCTAAGCTAAAATGATGTAATATCTCAAATTCTCTCTGTAACTGCAACGTTTTCAGTACTGATAAATATTTCATAGACGGAAAAAAACTAAGATGATCTGCGGTTCATGGGTTATAATGCATGCAGCAATTCCTGCTATCTTTTTTAATGGCTACATATGGAAAATTTTGTAAACCTTCATGCATATCCTGGTATGGTGAAAGAACGACTGTTTGTTCTTTGTTAAAACAAAGAATATTATTTTTTCTTCATGTATGCATTACTTCGCGGACTCTTATTTTTAAAAAAGCAATTGATTCGTTGTAATTCTTCTAAACTTGTGAGGTGAAAACTCTGGGGTGTTCTAGGATGGATTTCATGGATTTAGTAGCATGCATGTATTTCTGAAATCATGAACAGATTATGATTTAGGAAAGAAAAAAAATGAAATGCATTGCTGAAATGTGATTGAAAACAAATATCTCAGGTTGATATGAACTGTTGAAAATATTAATTATTCTGATAATCCTTAGTCCATGTGTACTCCTTGTTCCTTTTCCTTGTGGGGAGAGGGTGGAATGGAAGGAGTAGACCATTGTTTATATAATAAAGAATAACTCTCTCTTAATCAAAATGAAAGGTTACCAGTATTCTTTCCATGACCAACTAAACTTCTGTTAGTTGTTGTTTGCAACTTTGCAATAGATTGATGTGACTGGTTTTTCTTCACAGAAACACCAGAAACACTTCAATCTTCTCGGGACACTCCTCTTTAGACCAAGACAAAAGTGCACATTCACAAACACACACATAGTTTTGAGACAATGACATCCATGGATGCAGAGAAAAAATGATTAAGAGAAAATAACAGATAAGAAAAAGAGACTAGAAATATAAGAAGTGATTGGCATATATACATTCTTACATACAAGGACGTGAGACTTAGAATACAAGTCAGAACATTTTAGTTAAAGCAAGACTTCATTCTTTTTTTAATCAGACATTCTGTGGCTTGATCTGCAAAGCTTGAAATTTCCGGTGTAAAACTTAACATTTTAGTAATTGGCTAAGCTTGTACACCAGTCTCTTTTTTCCAATGGTGGAGAAATAAGACTACTGCAGTTTATATTAAAATAGATATGAGATGCTTCAGCTGTTAAAGTAGGGACTGAAACATTTAGGAATCAATCATTTAGTTGACTTGTTTGGAGCCCTGTGAAATAGATATTCATGAAAGAGAAAGGCCCACTTTTGCAATTCAATAGAATACGTGCTTTCTAGTTTCACTACTGCACTTTCTCTCTTTTAGGATGTTCCTGCTTTCTAGTTTCAGACATAGTTAATTTGGTTACTGAAATGTTTCGGGAGAGAAAACAAAGGAAAAAAGAAAGGTTGAGAACTTGTGATTGGTGTATCTTCTTCTGGAACATTAGCACTTCAGCTAAGTTGGACAGTTGTATTAGGTTTGTACTTCGCTTCCAAATTCTTGCAATTAAAAAATCTAATACCACTTTCTATTGATACTTAAAACTAAGCAGAGCTTGTCATAGGAAAATTGCAATTGAGTCACAAAACCCATTAAATGCTAGTGGGGAGCATGGTCTCTGTTCTCCACCCAGTTGTTGAGTCAGGCGGTTCTGGAATAGGGAGTACAGTAGTATCAGTTTGAGGAATTTTTTATGGGTTTCACTTTACTCTATCCTTGATGGATCATGCTTTTACAAACCGTTGTGGGTGTGACAACGGAGATGGCATGCCACGTATTTGTATTGCCATTATCCTCATGTATCATGGGGAAATTTCATTAACTCACATGGCACTGCCGCATAAGCCACCAAGTTACTTTATGTGGTAGTTTGTGAAATGCTTTGTACCTCCTGCATCACTTAGCTTATCATCTTTGTTAGTTTATTATCTTTGTTAGTCATGTGGTTGATTTTCTCATCTTTCCACTCAACCTTTGTTTTTGTAGAATTAAATGTCGTCATATTTCTAAGTCTGCTATTTGATTTACTTAGTTGGCATTTAAGTTTCTTGAAATTTTGACACAAAAAGTTAGTATGCTAAGTTTTTGTAGTTACGTATATGTTAAAATTCACCCAGTCCTTAAAAACTTAAAAACTAAATTTTTTGATACAGGGAATGTCCTCTAGACTTAAAAGAAGCAATATCCAGTGTGTGTTTTGCTGCGCCAAGATGTGCTGATCTGTCAGAGTTGCTACAAGTTCAAATGCTATTTGCTTCAAAATATGGGAAAGAATTTGTATCAGCTGCAACAGAACTCATTCCAGATTGTGGTGTCAATCGCCAGGTTTTATGAACTTTCTTTTTGTAGTGCAACCTTTTCCCCCCATGATATTCATCTTTTAGTGCACTAGAATTGTAACACTATTCTTCAAGCTATTTAGGTTCCTACTTTGTGTTTGTGACTCTGGATTTTAACTGCAGTTGATAGAACTGCTATCTGTTCGTGCTCCTTCGCCTGAGAAAAAACTGAAGCTACTGAAAGAAATTGCCGAAGAGCATGAGCTGGATTGGGATCCTGCTGCATCTGAAGCTGAAATTTTCAAACCACATGAAGATTTATTGGTAAACACAATACTCGGACTCATTTTCTTTTGTCCTTTTTCCCTTTTCCTTTTTCCTTTTTCACCTGTCTGCTATAAATCTGTCCTCTCTTTGTCAGAATGGTCCAACACAGTTTGTCAGTGGGTCTAAACTGCCCCTCCCCAAAGAAAAACATGACGAACCATCGTACTGCGCCCCAGATCAATCTCAGAAAGAACAGTCTGATTCTGATGATGGTTTGGAATCATTAGACTTTCCTGAAGTGCCTACGGTATCACTACGACCAATTGCGAATCCAGCCTCAGCACCTGCGATGCCTCCACCTTTACCAACTCCGCCACACCCTGAAGTTGATCATGGATTGTCAAAAGATTCTGGGGCCATTGAAAATTCGTCCGAAGAGCCATCCTTTGAGTCTGAAGAAGTGATGCAAGCAAGATCAGTGGCTAACAAACACGAACAGTCTCATGTTTCAGTTGATGGTATGGAAGATAAACAGTTCTTGCCATTTATTTCTCCCCCATCACTTTCGTCTGCATCATTTTCTACAAGACGAAGCAATCCACCACCTTCTCTTTCAAGAACAAGAAGTGACGCCAATGTGGATTTTCAGGATGTGTTAGCTGCTGCTCAGGCTGCTGCAGACTCTGCAGAACGTGCAGCAGCAGCAGCACGCTCAGCAGCTAGTCTTGCACAAGTTAGAATTAACGAGCTTACCAAGAAAAACACTGAAGAAGTCCCTGAAAATAGCTGTGAAAACCCATTTCATGTAGACATTCCTAGTGAGTCAGATACTAGAGAAAAACCAGATTTTGATCATCCTATCCGCAATGGTGATTCCGATGGTGCTATACATTCTCCGGGACCGCATCAAGTCAATGAATATGGCCATGGAGCTAAGGTATCAGATCTTAATTCTGTCACTATGGAGCCACTTAATGCAGATTTGGATTCCTCACTTCCCAATGATCATGCTTTTGAACATGAGCCTCTTCGACATCAGCCTCAGAGATTGAGTTCAATGGAAGATGATCCGTACTTCTCATACCCAAACTTATTTACATCACAAAACTCAAATGTCGGATCCGGTGCTCAGTCTTCTACAGATGACTCTTTTCCTTCGCATGGACGCTGAGTTGGAATATTTATACTATGACGCCTCTACTCAATTTTATTTTCCCATTGCTGGTAAAGTGGATATGTTTATACTATCGTAGAACATAGAACTTGTGTTATATGGTGTCTTCGGTTATTTGTATAGTGTACACTTTATATGTAACTTCAATGGCTGAGTTTGTGCTTTTGCTTCTGTTGTTGGGAAGTTCTGTTGGTGAGCATTTGAGATGGCAATGTACCAATCACTTTGCTGCTGGAAATAAATATTTTTTTCAGGCTTTTCTTCACAAGCTTCATAGCTTCGAATAAGTATCACCACCGCCACTAATTTACAAATGGTGAAGGAAGACTTTCTTCTATAAAATATGAAAAATATACCTTATCCTATGAAACCTATCCACGCGTCAAATCCATTATCTCCTTAAGATATCAGTGGCTACTAACACTCAAACAAGGATAAAAACCCATCAAATCCCCACCGTCCCACCCCCTTCCCTACTCACCATCCTAACCGTCCACCCCTTCCTCCTTCATATCAATCAATCCCCAAAACCTTCAAACATACCACTTCCTTTCAGTTCCACAAACTCTCTCTTCGCATCATCAAACCAAGAGTGAGAGTGAGAAAGAGAGCCACCCAATTGACCAATGGCCGCCCTCCAACACACCCCAATCTCTCTCCAATCCCAAAACCCATCATCCCCACCACAACTCTCCTCCACCCTCACCCCCAGAACCTCCACCCTCTCCTTCTCCTTCTCCTCCACCTTCACCCCCATCCCCCTCAAGCTCTCCTCCTCCGCCGCCGCCGTCGTCACCCTCCGCCGAAACGGCGGCGGAGCCCTCGGCGCCAGAATGAACTCCTCCGCCGCCGCCAGCTACGCCACGGCGTTGGCCGACGTGGCCAAATCCAACAACACCCTCGAAACCACGGCGGGCGACGTGGAGAAGATCGAGAAGTTCTTCGGCGAGCCGTCGGTCTTCGACTTCTTCATCAACCCCACCATCGACCTCGACAAGAAGCGCAAGGTCCTCGACGAAATCGCCAACTCCTCCACCCTCCAACCCCACACCGTCAATTTCCTCAACATCCTCGTCGACGCCAAGCGAATCGACCTCATAAAGGACATCGTAAAGGAGTTCGAGGTGGTTTACAACAAAATCACGGACACGGAGCTGGCCATCGTGACCTCGGTGGTGAAGCTGGAGTCGCAGCACCTGGCGCAGATAGCGAAGCAGGTGCAGAAGCTGACGGGGGCGAAGAACGTGAGGATCAAGACGGAGATTGATCCAAGCTTGGTGGCCGGGTTCACTGTGAGATATGGCAACTCTGGGTCGAAGCTTATCGATTTGAGCGTGAAGAAGCAGCTTGAGGAGATTGCTGCGGAGCTTGACTTGGGTGATATTAAGCTCAATTTATAACTGCCCATTTGCTCTTTTGATTTCTTCTTTTTTAATTTTATTTTATTTTGATTATTTTTTTTTTGGTATGGTGTAATGTGTAAAACCACGGTTGAATATATAATGTATGTTTTCTTGTTGGGGAAATTTTACTCCTCTTTGTGGTTTTGGAATTACAAATGATGGAGGCAATTTTGAATGTTCATATTTTTTTTTATGCTTAATGAATGTTTAAATTTTCTTTCAGTAATTGTTTTTTTTTTTTTTTAATAATAATTTAATTCACGTGTGATGTGATATTATTGGATATGTGAGTCCTCCACGCGCGTGGGATGTGACCAACCAAACCTATTTAATCAAGGTCAATTCGCAACCAAACCTATGGGGGTGGCCAAGGGAGCCCATCGGAATGACCCAATTCCATTCAACACAATCAAACTTTCTCTCAGAAGCCTTATCTCCGCAACAAACTTTAACACCCTCACACAAGTTATCAGTTTCCATTACAACCTTGTTAAATCTTTTGAGCTTAGCCAAAGCCAGGGCATGGATGCAACTGACAGGATTGTTGAGGGAAAATTGTAAGGAAAAATCTCCCAACACAATTTCACCCATATTAGAAGAATAGGGTTTTATTATTTTAAGTTCAACTCACTCAAGACTGATGATTAATCTTCTAATTACAATAAATTACTAAAAATAGAGTTATCTAGGTCAAATAATTTCTTATCGAACAAGATAGAAAACTTAACCAGGAGATTAAAAAAAAAAAAAAAAGGAACTTTGAGCCCAAACAAAAGGCTGATCAAAATTCAAGATAACTATTAAGAGTTATCCAAAAAAGTATCTCATTGCTCATTGATTATCAGATCCTTTATTTGCTTAATCTTCCATTACAACATGATATAATATCTAACAAGTAAAATAAAAAATCAATGAGCAGGAGGCATTGGATATCGACACAAAGGACACAAGTGACTCGTCTCCAACCACTGAACAATACAATCTCCATGGTAAAGATGCAAGCAAGGCAAGCGACTAACTTCAACACCGCCCTCAAAGTCCTCCATGCAAATGGTGCACGCCATCTGTCCGGTAATTTCTTCCAAGTCATCAAGCCTCAGCTTCTCCAATTGCTCAATGATCAATTTATCTGCAGGGATAGGCTTGGGCTCATATGTTTGCGTGGATTCCCTCGTAACCCTATCTAGAACCTCGTCGCTTGTTTGACCGTCGTCGCCGATGGTGGTTATGTGCAAAGTCGCATCATTTATGCCCACAACAATGGGGAGCATGGTGTTAGTCTTGTCCGATGAATATTTTTCGACAAGCACACGAAATATTTTTTCGATAAGAGCTGGATGTTCATGCTCGGGGACAAGCATGCTGGAGAGAATATCAACCACGAGGGAAGTAGTGCTAGAAGATTTTAGCATGGTACGAGGGACCTTGATGGTTTCTTGAGTTATAAATACGAGGTTTCTTCGTGAATATGGAACCACTATTGGAACATCATGATCATCTTCTCGAGGGCACCAAGCTCTTGTGGTTGACTTGTAGAGTTTGAATACGATGTGAAGAACGTCGGGTGGAAGATGGGATTGGTTGATGTCGGGTTTTGTTCTTTGCCAAACGAGGGTGTCGAAGTACCTAACGATGGACATGGTAACTAGAGATTATGAATGGGATGGGAAAAGACGAGAGAGACCAAGAATGAAGAAAATGGGATTTTGATAATGCATATATATAGCCTACGTAGTCCTAATCCGAGTGGTACAAGGAGTATAGTAAATATTTATGTATACCCAATCCAAATAGGTTCTTGAAAATCTAAACCTAATCTAAAACTTGAAATCCAACTTCAACCAGGAAACAATTCCAGCGGTTGCTTGCCGCCCTATTTCTTTTGATTTTGTGAGAGTGATTTAGGGTTTCTGTATTTTGAAAATAAATTTAAATTTATTCAGATTATTACAAGGAAAGAAACACTGTCCCCAGATTTTATAGACGGCACCGTCGTGATTTTTAAAAAGACAATGAGTGTTATAAAATCGTCATGGTAAGGTATTTAATACGCTTATAAAATAAAAAGCGTCAGATTAATTTTAAGGAATATTATGATGAAATGCGTTCTTTGTTTCCCCTTTTCTTCATATAACCAAACGTAATAAGATACTAGTTTCTAGTCTTTTCTTTTCCCTTTTTTAGTTTCTCTAGTTGAAAGCGAACCTCAGACACATACCTCTTTATGTGTACTTGGAGAGCAAGTTATAGTTCTTCACCAAAATGATAGATTTTGGAATGCTGACAAGGGGGAAAAAATAAGCGCCATCTCTCCGCAAGATCATGTTGAGAGTTTGAACTATTTGTAATTCATTGTCAATGGACTTTATTTATTGTTGTTTTAATTTCCACACCTACTTTTTTCCCTTGTTTTTTTTTTTTCAATCTTCCCCTTTCTATGTGCATATTTTCTCTTGTAGAGCATAAGTGGATGTATTAACAGTTTCCGATTTGTCTCTTTTTTTCTTTTTTTTTTACGATCTATAAATGAATACTTGAAAAGAAAAAAAAAAGGTTCGAATTCTTGAAATAAAATTCTTATGGGCTCCAAATGGTGTCCCTCGAATAAATTTACTTGAAGAATCTTCAAATTATTAAGAGTCTTGCAAAATTGAAGTAATGTCGTCATTTATTTTATTTTTATGTTTGGAGGTATGCAAATTTAAAACAAAAATAATCATATAATAAAATGAGAGATCAATGCATAATTCTTTTTGGGTAAAGCCTAATCCAGACAGTTATCTCCCGAGAGACATAAGTCCCAACCAAAGCCTAGCACAAAAGCACCATAGCCGTCAGTGCCTCCAGGAATACAGGAGCGGCACACCACTGTAGCCAAAGTTGAGAAGGAGAACCTGCCACCACATAAAAACACACTACAACAAGGCCAATACCCACAGATCCGCCACAAAAACCAATAAATCTTCACCAAACAGAAAAAACAGAAGCACAAACATCCACACGATAAACAACAACTCCACCAAAATGGGGCCCGCCAATGCACCAAAATGAACACAAAATCTACCGACATGGAAGGGTCGACAGAGTGGAATCTAATGTAGAAATCAAGAACCCAAAATTTGCCCCGACAACATATAACTAATTTACTATTAAGATGAAAACATGTTGAACTAGGGACAATTGAGTCAACATTAGTTTGTAATTAAGATAGCAATTAGCGCTTAGTTCTTAATCTAATGATATTTTTTTTCCCAATAATATAAAAGGTCATACGTTCAAATCCCCCGGAAAAAAAAAATTGAAGAATTTTTTCACATTGTTTTGAAGGATATGAAGATTTTTCGAAGGAAAACAATAAGGAAAATATTTGAAGGCCAGTCTTTACCACCACATCAGTTCCTTGACTCACCCATGATTACTGGTTCCCCACCAATAATCAACCACACACTACGGCCACTCAGCCAGTAGAACTGCAGAAAGCCACTACCGCCAGTAGCACCACCAACAATACATGCTACCGCCAAAATCGTTTGTATGATTTTATAAAAGTACATAAAAGTCTAAATTGAATACACCCATACTTTTATAAATATCCTAATTGAATACCTTGGATTTTTAAAGTCTAAATTGAATACATAATTTTATTTTAAAAAAAATAACCCCATATATTAATAAAACCTCCCCCCTATAAAAAGGTGGGCTATACTAAAAATGCTCACACAAATTCATTCCATAAATCACATTCTCTGGGTAATTCCTTCTGCCTGTAAGTTCATTCAATTGAAATTTGGGTTAATCATTTTATTAGTCCTTAAATTTAGACCCGATTTGCATTTGAGTCCAAAATGGTTCTTATGGTCCTTGAACTTTAGTTTCGTTAAGACAAATGGTCTTGCCATCAATTTTGTTAACTTTTCTGTTAAATGCAGGGGGCAAAATGGTATTTTTGTATCAAAATTAATTAAAATATGATTAAAAAAACTATAAAATTAAAATTAAACTCTCTCTCCCTCTATCCCGATTTCTACTCTCCCAAAATTTGAATTTTTTTTTTTGTTAATTTTTTATTTGATTTTCTTTTATTGTTATTTTTTTTCTTTTATTGTTATTTTAAAGATATGATTTTTTTATTATTTTTTTTTATTTTTATATAAAATTACCATTTGCCCCTAAATTTAACAGGAAAAGTTAACTTGACGAAAGGACCATTTGTCCAAACGAAACTAAAGTTAAAGGACCATGAGAACCATTTTGAAAATTAAAATACTCAAATGCAAATCAAGTTTAAATTCAGGAATCAATAAAACGATTAACCCTTGAAGTTTCAATAGCATAACATCTGGCATAACCTTTTGTAGACCTCAAGATGAAACTTGGTGAAAATTTAACTTGCCTACATGAATGAGCAAATTTGGAAACTGATCTCTAACTGCAGGATTTGATTTCATTCAAAGATGAGGCCTCCCATGAATAAACAGATGAGATAATAAAAAAAAATTGACCTGGCATATACATGCAGAGCATGAAAGATTAAAACTGCCACAGCTTCTTATATATAAAATTATGGCTTTGTCAAACTGCAGCAGATGATACAAATTGCACCTTAGTAAAGCAACTCATATGCACAAGTGTAACGAATAAAATGCAGAATGGACTTACAAGATACATTAATCAGGATATGGTCATTAAAGAAAAAATATATATATAGTTAAAAAATTAAGTTGAAAATAATTCCCCCTTTCTTTTTTCACTTCTACCATGCCAAGGTCACCTTGGACCAGATAATTCAACTGCATGCAAATTTTCTGTTGAGTCAACAATCCAATCAGAATTTGGGTGAGGAGCTAACTCCACTTCCTGGCGGAGTACTTCGACCTTTTGCCACTCATCCCATCGCTCTGCTAAGCCATCACCTTCTAGCATTCTCACCACTTCTGACATCTTAGGCCGGTCCATTGGAGAACCTTGTGTGCAGAGCAGTGCAACTTGAATTAGCTGCTCTACCTCAGCTTCTACATAATTGTTCTGGAGATCAGGATCAACCAGCATTTCTAGCTTTTTCTCTTTGAGTAGTCCTTTCACCTGGAAAAGCACTCAGATGTATGAGATCTTGTAGACATTTCATATCTCAGTTTCCTAACAATCCAGAGAAACCCCAAGCACTAGATTGTTGATCATTGCTCTCTTAAATCTAAAGACAGGAGTTAAACAAGACAAGTATCTACATAGGGGAAAAACAACCAAATATCACAGCAGCAACCAAATATCAGAGATTCTCTATACAAGATGTCCCATCTTTAAGATAAGATGTGTTGAGAAAACCTCACTTGTACTCTATTTTATTCAACTTTGATCCCATTTATTGACGTCACATATGTTTACACACACAAAAAAAATATGAGGAAAACAATCCAAACTGCAGTTCTCAAGAGTTTCTTGACTTCATCCAAATATATAATGAGGGCAAGACGAATAAACAATTTTTTTGCTCTAGCAAAGCTTCAGGTCCGGGAACGTAAAATATATATACATGTAAAAAGGTGATTACGAGAGAGGGGGAAAGGGAACCTACCCAGAAAGCATTAAAAAAATCCCAACAGAATCTTCACCTAGTAATTCACATTTGTGTTGTCTCAACATCTATATTTTGTTGGTTATACAGAAGCAAAGTTGATAAGCATTCCTACCCTACCTCAGAAGGTTGATACTCTCAATAACCCTGACCTTCATTCTAAGGTTGGATATCAAAATCAAGAAAGAGCTATTGGTTTCTAGGGATTACTTCAGGGATACAACATAGAGAGTAAAAAAGGTACAACGCGACTTCACAGCTACAGTCCAAGAGATTGTTCACTGGCGGCATTAACTAATAAAAAATAATGACAGAAGTAAAACAAATCCATGAACATGAATAATAATGGAACAGATGCATACCCAATCAAGCAACATGACATCATCATCATTGGCAAGCCGAGCAAGATCAAAAGCCCTCTGACCAGTAATAAGCTCCAGAAGCATAATGCCGTAACCGAAAACATCAGTTTTCTCAGAAGACTTCCCAGTAGACAGGTACTCTGGAGCTATATGACCAATTGTGCCACGTACGGCAGTAGTGACGTGGGTGTCTTTGTAGTCCATAAGTTTAGCCAACCCAAAGTCTCCAACCACAGCCTCAAACTCCTCATCCAGCAAAATGTTTGCAGCTTTCACATCACGGTGGATAATCTTCGGGTCACAATGATCGTGCAAATAAGAAAGACCCCTTGCAGATCCCAATGCAATTCGCTTCCGAGTTGGCCAATCAAGAGGTGGTTGGGATGGTGGGCGTTCTAGAAAAAAAAACATAAATTAAGGCATGAATAAAGGATTGGACACAGAAAATTCATTCCTTTTGTAAATTTGCAACGTTGAACATATCATGGAAGAAATGTACACTAAGGAAGCTATAAGGAAATAGCAAACAGGATTAGACCTTGAAAGCACAAATTGAATGAGATAAAGTAAGCTTCTGAAGCAATAAAGTATCATCCTGAAAGTGTATCAAAATGTGTTGAAGCTCTACCTCTTAAACATGAGGCAACACTGCCATTAGCCATATAAGGATAAACAAGTAATCGCTCAGTTGGTGTCATACAGAACCCACGTAACCGAAGAAGATTTCGATGCACGGCCATGCTGATCATCTCTACTTCTGTTTGAAACTGCAACTCCCCACCAGGGGTGCGCTCTTCTTTCAGTCTTTTCACAGCGACCAGTGAACCATCTGCTAGTCGCCCTTTATAGACCTTACCAAACCCACCTCTCCCCAGAATGTTTTTGTTGCTAAAACTATCTGTTGCAACTTGTAATTCTCGCAAAGAAAACCTCTTAAGCTGCCCAAGATGTACTTCAGGATCCTCCTCAGCTACAAAGAGATATAGATAATATTTTAAACAAACAATTACGCTGAAACTGACCCATATTTAAGTTGAATTACTAACCAGGTACATCAAAGAAAAATTCTTGCGGCTTTCTCCGTCGCCACCATGCAAATGCAATTGCAGGGGCAGCAAATAGTAAAGCAGCACCAGCAGCAACTCCACCAGCGATAGCCCCAGTGGCACTATTCCCTCCTGTATTATGAAGAAAATAAAGATTAGATACTACATACTCAAAGCTTTAAAGCCAATGAAAAGTACACTTGCCAACACTTCAACTTTCTTTTTCTTTTTCTTTTTCTGACAAGAAACATAATTTCATTATAGCTAAATACAACCACAAAGACTGCAAAACAAAGCTAGGCAATAAAGATACATGGCAGCAGACCTAAAAAAACCTAGTATACAGCAGAATTCCAATAATACAATAAAGGTTGAAAAGAACTATCCTAAATTCTGAAGATACCAACGCCCAAAGAGAACCCCAAAAACGAACTCTATCGCATAGAAGATCCACCTGCTCATCCCTTTCTCCCTGAAAAATTCTTCTATTCCTCTCTATCCATACCACCCAAAAGATTGTCATGACAGCACATCTCCCAAACACCATGCCCATCAAAAACTTGGAAGTGCACCAACAAAAACTTGCCAACAGTTCATCAAAATTAAATTTCAGAAGGATAATGCAGTTCATTCATATTCTGGAAGAGTGAAACTACAAAACCCGAACTAAAATGAAGAAACCTGCCTACCAAATTTAACACATATTTGCCTTTGCAGATAAAGGATGCAATAAAGCTCACTGTAGTTCACTATTGAGTAGTAACCAGGGAAGAATAGCGAGAGGAAGAAAAAAAAAAAAAAAAAAAGGTACAGCAAAAGAATAAGAAAAGACTGTCCGTATTGGCCGAGTAATCAATAAAAGTAGAATAAAAGTACAACTACTACATAAATAACACTTCCCAAAGACAATAGAGAAGCAATGAACTTAAGTATCATAACCAAGATGTGAAATCATAGGAGTCCAGGACCATGGAGGAAGATGTGCTATATATAACCATCACCTAAAACCCTGGAGGTTTAATAGAAATAAGAAGATCAATCACCTGGTGTTGAAATGGGGGGTGGTGGGACAAAAGGTGGGGGAGGTGAAAATGGAGGAGATCCTGGGCAGGGGCGACCAGTTACTGGGCCACATAGATTCAAGTTGTTAGCAAAACTGCAAACGACAGAGAACACCTCAGCATATCACCAACATCAGAGTCAGAAAATGCAAGATAATTTCAACATTAAGAAGAAACCTTATGGGAGTGAATAAAGAGAAGGAGCCATTGTCCGGAACTTCTCCAGAGAGGTGATTATTTGACAGATCCCTACATTTAGAAATACAACGTCAGAGCATATAATTCTTGCAATGAACAAATACCACACATGAGACATGAGCGTGAGAGAGAGAGAGAGAGAGAGAGAGAGAGAGAGAGAGATTGAAATCAAAATTTGCACTCACAGTACTTGAAGTGAGGAGATATTAGTCAATGACATAGGGATCGGACCCACCAAGCTGTTGTTGTTAAGTCGGCTATCCTTACAGAAAAGTTTTCAAGAAAATAGATGTTAACATCAACAATCAATCAAATAATATTACTCATTTGAATCATTAGAAAACAACAATATTATAGACTATTTATGCTAGTCTGTTAGAAAGGCACGAGCAAAATGTTTTATACATATTTGTTCTTTGGAATGAAATGTTTGACACGTGTGTAATATAATTACAATGATATTATAAAGCCACTTGATTTTATATATGTGTGTCATGTTGACAACACAAAAATACTGAACTTAGTCTCCTTTGTGCCATCAACATTGCTGTGGTTTTGGAAGTTCAAGGAGGACAACCTATATTTTATTGATGTTACTTTTATATCAAATACGTGTACAGGCTTCTACAATTACAGAGCTTAGTGAATGGAACTTTTACTTTATGAATATAATATGTAGCGTTTCAAATCCTTTACAATCTTAAACATGGAGCAGCAAATTTCTTATATGTTTGTTACACACTTGATAGTCAAAGTACTATGACATATATTCTTTTACTTTCTTCCATTTCCCAAAATCAAAAAATATGGTAAAGTCATAAAATAAATTTGTGTTTTTCTATGCAAATAAATACTTCTTTCAATCTTGTTTTCTTTCCTCTTAGTCTCAGTAGTTCATGAATATATGCTCTCTTTGTTAGGCCCTCAGGTTTTAGAAAACTAGCCAAATATCACGGGCATGTGTGTCTAGAATGTGGACATTAAAGAAACAAGGTAAAAGACAAGTATACCCACAGGAATCGCAGTTTTGACAGCTTGCCCAAGGTGTCTGGGATTAGACCCGCAAAACTATTCAAATAAAGATCCAAGCTCACCAAGCTGGTTAGGTTCCCCAGTTCACTAGGAATTGGTCCACTTATGTTATTACTGTAGAGTTCCCTGTCATTTAAGGGGGAAAAAAATTTAATACATAGCTCTGGAAAAGTTTGCAATAATATCAGATGACTCGGGGAAAATCATAAGACACTGGTAGATCTCATTTTCAGAAAACAAATCAGCATGGACATATTTAACATCAAAACTTTAAGTTACCACACTTTTTGGGAAAATCTAGTTTATGACCTGAAAGCATGTATGTCTAAGTAAAGATAACAGTGTAGATAATATTCATAAGTGAATTCCTGATAATTTGATATGCACCAAACACTTTATTTAGGATTTGGGCGTGCAAAAGGTGTCATTACAATATGTTTTTCCAAAAGAATATCTCGGCGAATGGCCAAAACATGAACATGCCAGATGAAACATATGGTTCAAAAATGATTTCCACTGTTGGGCATAAATAAAAGTGTTCAAAACTTTTCCATTGTAACAATTTAACAATTTTTTTTCATTCAGCTTCTGATAGACTATTTGGGTTCTGGACCAGAAGCAACCAAAAAAGCCAGTTAACATATTTCAGGAACACTGAACGAAAGTCAGATGACATTTTGAGAACATTCCCACAAATACATATGATACACTTAAAAATTGTGAACTGAAAAAAACTTGACTAACATTCAAGGAAAAATCTCTACAATGAGCCACATCTCATTGTTCACAAATGGTGTTCTACCAGACCTGTGGCTACATATAACTTCCAAAGCTTGACATACAACACCATAAACAGAGAACCTTCTTACAGAAGATTGCTACAAAAAGTAGTCTCTCAACAAAATTCCAATCAATAAGTAGATTACGTTTAGGGTTGATCTATACTGATTCCAACTTGATTAAAGAAGGTCATATATATATTTATCCATTCATGCAATCTAAACCCTAAACCCTAAAGTAGGCCGCAACCCACCACCTACCTCATAGACAAAACAGTCTGCCACTTGCCACTAATACTTCTTGTATTTCATAACCTTATGTCCTTTCCTTCAACTAGATACCAGTATTTCTAAGTTCCAACAAAACCGGCAAAATAGATACACAGTGTACACTAAGTTCTTTAAACCTATCCACGTGCTTTAGTTACATTATACGAACTAATTGTTTCTTCCAGGAATTTAATGTATCTGCCATCATATTCCTCATATTATCCTACCTCAAATGTTGTTTTCTAACATACCACAATGTTAATGTTCATAGTATTTGTGTTTCAGTTAAGTATCCCACACCAACCTGATATTACTCACTTGAGCCATAGCCTAGGCAATGCCTTGGTACTAAGCTGCTAAATATATTTATTTCATATGCATAACAATCAAATGACTATGCATGAAATAAAAAATAAAATAAAAAAGCAACCAGAGTAACTCCATTAGGACTAACAACACTTAGAAAAGAATGATAGCCAACAGCATAGAATCGAAGCACAAAGTAACTTACAAATATTGTAAATTCTTAAGAAGGCCGAGCTGTGGAACAAGTTGACCCGACAAGAGTGCATTTCCAAGGTCACTGGAATTAAACACAAAACAAAGCATTGTCAATTGAATTCTTCCCGAGAGGAGTAATACAAGAGCATTTTCTTTGTAGATGTCAGAGAGACAACATACACTCTTATGACGCTATTTTCATTGTTGCATGTGACATGAAACCATGTACAAGGGTTGACAAGGGTAGGATCCCAACTTTGCAGGACATTGTTAGGGTCCTCCAAATTGGTCCTTAGACTATGCAAAGCATCACCTGTTTGGGGAAAAAAAGGAAAAGCCATTAGTTGCTTGCTATATAAACGATTAACACACTTGACATAGCATATCAGACAACGATGTTTGAATTTTGCAAAGCATGCTTCCCTAGAATTTCCAGAAACAGATACAAAACCATTATGCAGGAAGGCCAGATTGCATGAGAACTTAAATCAGCACATATGATGCTTAAAAGGTCATAGACCATTGAGCTTAAAAACCATTGTGCTTTTGCGTTTGAGGAATTTGGCAGACTTGATTTACAAATAAAATAAAATAAAGCCCATCAATCTCGTGCTTGCACAATTGTTCACAAGCAGAAACAAATGGTGGATGTCAGGTTTTCAATCATAAAGTTCTGAGGGTTCACTTCCTTGACTATAGTAGAGATGATTTTAAAATAAGAAGGCCAATAGAAAGAAACTATTACCCTCAAAGTCTTATTGACTCATAACTTTTGACAAATAAATAGAGGTCTATCCAACCAACACACATCATAAAGTCATATTCAGAGAACCAAATAATAGCACTTAATATCAAGTACCGGTTGAGTTATAGCAACCAAAACACCAACAGAAGCCATAAAATTGTATAATTCATCATAGCTTTGTCACACCAAAGTTCAGCTTCCATTTCATTAAATTTAAGAGCTTTGTAAACAAATCAAAAACATAAAAAACTCCAATATTCAAGATTCATAAATGTCTTTCAATACTCAGTACAAGGTAAGTAAGTTTAAATGAGCATACTATATTCCATTAACCCATAAATCTTTACAACAAAAGTTAACAGAACCCCATTTCCAGAAATTCATGAAACCAGTAAACAAAAATATAATTTTCAAAAAAGACAAAAAAGAGAGCGAAAGGAAAAGGAAAGGAGAATGAAGAAACAAAAATCAACCAAAGTGAGCTAGCTCAACAAAGCAAACAACAGCATACCTTCCATATTAGCAAGCACCATTGTCATCCATAGTGGATGAGCCACTAAGATCAACCAGAGACAAAGTGAATTCCCTACCTTGCTCTCCATCTCACTTGCTTTTTTCAAGTCTCAGATCCAAATGGTATCTTACACCCAAACACACCATCACAGAAAACCCACAACCACCCCCCAAAACCCAACTCAGATTACCAAAATCCCAGCTCAGAAATCTCACCCTAACAAACCCACCATTACCCACTTTCCAAAATCCAAAATTTCACCCACTCAACCAAAACCAAAATCAAAAATGGTTTTTTTTTTATAAATAAGAAAGCCTGATCTCACCAGCTAAAAGAACACATTTAAAAAAAACACCTACAAATTTTCAACCATTTTATTCTCTTTCTCTGCTCCCCTTTTCGCCAAACTTACCCTTTTGCTCTTCCTCACTTTCTCTCTCTGTGTCTGAGCATTTGCGTGGGATTCTTAATAGTTATATCTCTTGCAGTTTTTAATTTTTTTTTAATTTTTTTAATTTTCGCTTTTTTCGAGTGAGGCGTGCGCGCACAGAGAGAGAAGAGTGAGAGAGTGGAGTGAGAGTGCAAAAAGAAGAGAGAGAGGTGCCCGAACGGTGCTGACCGCTGCCCGGACGCAGTCAAAACGCCTTGGCGCTACAACGTGGAAAGGGACGTGACTCTGGGCAGCCCCGTTTTCAGTCAAATCCTGGGCTTGAGTACGTGGGGGCCCACACCATTAGACACCTCAGATTCGGTCCAACTTCTTCCCCTTCCACTTTATATTTTAATTAAACAATTAAATAACTTAATAATTGTTTATTCTATTTTATATAAAAATTAATGAACAATAATAATAATTAAAAAATCCAAACTACAACATCCAGCATTCCGTTTTGTGGGTCCCAATCTTGGAGTCTCCTGATAATGAAGCCAAGTAGTAAAGTAGTTTACAAACATAATTTTATTTGATTACGACACTGCCTTTTATTTTTATTTTTATTTTCTTCTGGATTTTAGTTTTCTGTACACTTTTGTATTGTGTGTATGCACATTGGATTTATTATGCTCTACGCCTCTTTGTGCAAAAAGCAGTGGCTCTCTTGATTTTAACATACCAAAGATAAAAGTATAAATTGGCTTTCAACGATAAAACAAATAGTATGAGGAAAATAAGACAGTCAAACGAATTGCATGCGAAACATATTCTTTCTCATTGGTTTTGCTCACTTTTGACCATGTTTATCCCAAAAGTATTGCTTTAGAAATAATTAAGCAGGATAAAACTTTAGCTCATAGTCCACTCACATAGGCTTTGTTTGGTGGGTAAGATAAGTAGAAGGATTGGATTAGCTTAATTCAATACTATGTTTGGTGCTAAAAGAATGGATGCAGATTGGATAAAAGATAATCCCACTGTAATCTCGTTATGTGCATTTTTGTAAGATGACTTATCATACTAAGAAAGTGGGATACATAATCCACTCCTCCAACCCCTTGACTTTGAACTCAATATCGGGAGCTGCAAAACAAACCCGGGGCACTAGTGCTAATGAAAGATACTTATCATTTCCAATCCAATGTAATCTATTGTAATCTAATCCTACCTCTTAATCCAATCCAAACCTGGTCACCAAAAATGATGAGTTTATGTTGAATGATATCGGCTTAAAAAATAGTTTTGATAGGAATGTAAAGAGATAAGGATATGAAGAAAAGATAAAAATAGTTTGGGTTGGAGTATGACTTTTAATAGAGAGAATGAATGAGTATGGGATCAACTACCTCTTAATTAATTCAATTTATGATATTAGGCCCCATTTGGTAGTCGTATTGAACTGGTTATGATAAGATTTGGAGTGTTGGACTGGGCTAGCTTAGGTTGTGCTAGACTTTAATAAGTTGTTTGCACATTTAAGTTGGGCAGACTGCACTGGACTTAAGTCAAGTTCGTAGTTTGGTACAAGTGCTGGCTGGAATGCATTGAACTTCAAAATTATTTTATATTAAAATTAATTTTAATGTTTATTAGATTTTTTTTAAAAATATCATAAATAACTAATTTTAAAAAAACATCCACACAAAATTAAAAATAAGATACATCCATAAAAATTGTCCAAAACTTCACAAAATTAATAATAAATACATACTTCAAATGATCACCAAATACTTATGTTGATGTTGAAAAATAAGGAAACAGGTGAAGAACCAATAAGGTATTTGTGGAATTTGGTAAGATGTTGAAAAAAAGGACATAGGTGAACAACCAAAAATGTGTTTGTGGAATTCAAACTTCTCTTCACATTAAACTTGAATACTGAATACAACTTAAATAGCAAATTAACAAAGCAACTAAGCTAAATAATAGAAACAACTACTGCACAATTAAACGATGACATGTAGTCACTAACCATGACATCTTGGACTCTCCTATTAACTAGCAACTAAACAACCAAGTCCCTAAAGAATAGGACTTCCATAACTTAACCAGATAAACATAAACATAATAAATAGAATAATAAATATTCTTAACAACCTCCCTTAAAGTGTTCTGCAGACAATCAGTTTAAAGGTAAAACTTCAATTCTTCAACCTTCAGGGGCAACGAGCAACATCCTTCGAAGAACTAACTCCCAATATATTTCTCAATTTCACGTACACAAGTGGCAACTTGAGACGCTTGGTAAAAATATCAACAATTTGGTCCTCACTTTTACAATAAATCAGATCAATAACATCATCCTTAGGACATACTTCATATGATGATTTCACATTCATATGAAACCTGTCCAAAACTTCTTGAACATACTTCTTTTGTGAGATTAAAATTCCAGCAGTGGATTGATTCACTTCAATGCCCAAAAATTAGTGCATTAACCCAAGATTTGACATGTCAAACTCAGTCATCATGGAATTTTTAAACTGATCAAACATAGCCTTATCACTCTCTGTGTAGATCAAATCATCAACATATAAACATACAATAAGAATCTTTTTATTTTTTCCAACTTTAATATAGAGAGTATGTTCATATGAACACTTGTGAAAGCCTTGGTTAGCAAAGTAAGCATCTATGCGGTTGTACTAAGCTCTAAGTGCTTGTTTCAGCCCATAGAGTGATTAGTTCAATCTATATACCTTTTTCTCCTTCCAATGTTGCATGTATCCAGGAGGTTGCTCAACATAAACCTCTTCTTCCAACTCCCTATGCAAAAATGCTGACTTTACATCCAATTGAAAAATTAGCCACGAGTTTTAAGCAGCCATGGAAAGAACAGGGCGAATTGTATCCATCCTTGCAACTGGTGCAAACACCTCCTTGTAGTCAACACCAAACTCATGCTTGTAGCCCTTTGCTACCAAATGAGCCGTGTGCTTGTTTATCTCACCCTTTTCATTTAGCTTGGTTTTAAAAACCCATTTCACTTCAATCTTTTTCTGCCTATTTTGAAGGTCTATCAGAACCCATGTTTCATTTTTCTAAATGGCCCTGATTTCTGCGTCCATGGCCTTTTGCCACTTTGGTTCCTTCACAGCTTCTTGAAAACTTATTGGATCATAATACGAAAACAAGGCAAAATGTGCAATCATGTCATCGTCATCATCAGATTGAACAACACCACTGACCTCATAGTCTATTATCCATGTTGGCCTCTTCCTCAAGCGTCGGGACCATAGGCTAGATGCCTCGCCTTGATGATTTTCGCTGGAATTAATTGACAGTTGTTGTTGTTGAGCTACTTGTTGTTGTTGGGCTAGTTGTTGCAGTTGCATGTTTGATTGGTCATGATGTATGTATGACGGGTCAACCTTCTTTTCTTCTTCTTCATAAAAAATTACAGGAATGAGTTGTTGCTATGAGAAACTTTCAATCCAATTCCACGTGTTTTCCTTATCAAAAATTACATCTCGGTTGATGACAATCTTCTTGGTGATTGGATTGAATAACCTATAGGATTTGGAATGGCCACTTATGCCAAGAAAAACACATTTTTCGCCATTGGCATCAAATTTCTTCCTCTTCTCATTAGGTACATATGCATATGCAATGCAATCAAAAATTTTGAAGTGATCTACAAACGGTCTTTGTCAATTCCAAGCTTCTTTTGGTGTCATGTTTTGAACAAAAAAAATGGGACTTCTGTTCAATACATGAACACTCCAATTCACTGCTTCATGCCAGAAATTTTTTGGAACTTTCCCTTTCGCTAGCATGCTTCTCAACATATTGAGAATGGTTCTGTTTTTTTTTTTTATCTCTGACACCCCATTTTGTTGGGGTGTATAGGCTACTGTCAGTTGCCTTTGGATGCCTTGCTCATCACAAAAAACTTCAAACTCTTTTGAACAGAACTCTCCTTTATGATATGTAAGAAGTGTCTTAACGGCTCTCCCAACTTCAATTTCAACATGAACCTTGAAACTTTTAAATGCTTTAAAAGCCTCAGATTTCACATGCAAAAAATATACCAGGTTTTCCGATTAAAATCATGAATAAAAGAAATAAAGTATTTATTTTTTCCATCATGTTGGGTTAATGGGACCATATAAACCAGAGTGTATCAGCTCCAGCAGCTTCTCAGCTCTCCATGCCTTGCCTTTGGGAAATTGATCACAATGTTGTTTGCCAACAATACACTCTTCACATACTTTGGCGGGAGGAGTGACCATAGGTAGACCAGTCACCATCTGCTTATGATAAAGTGTCTTAAGCCCATTGAAATTTAAATGGCCATAACTAAAGTGCCAAAGCCATGTCAGACCAGTCACCTTGGCCACCAAACCAGATGGATATTCTTGATTTGTAACTGAAACAACCTGTTAGTTGTCACCTCAACCTGTGCAATCGCACCTCTTGCAGGATCATAAATTATGGCACCTGAAACACTGAACGTTGGCCTTGTTAGCCTTGTATAATAATCTGAATGGTAGTCACCAAAATTGTGGCACCTGAAACATTGAATGTTGGCCTTGTCATTCTGTTGACGGTTGATATTCTGTTGTTTGCGTCCTCCCCCTCTACTATGAGAGTTTGAGGATTGTTGATCATTAGACTTCTTAGCAGTTGCTCCCTTTTGTTTGTTTCCATCTCGATTTCCTTTATATCCTTGTCATCTGCCTCTGCCACGACCTCTTCCTCTTGAACCTATGGTTTTAGTATGACTAGTCATCCCAGTAGCTTGGGTTGACGCGTGCTCTTTTGTCGTGCTTCTGTTGAATTTATGTTCATAGACTAGCAAGGAGCTCTGTAGTCATGTGATTCTTTGATTGAACAAACAATATAATCAAATTTGGGTGCCAGAGAACGTAGGATCTTCTTAACAATGACTACATCTTCTATCGCTTCACCATGGATTCGCATCTTATTTGCAATCCTCATGGTTCTTGCAAAATAATCTGTCACATGCTCTCCATTTTTCATTTGAAGGGTCTCAAAATCCCTCCTCAAAGCTTGAAGCTATGCACGCTTCACTCTAGTTGAGCCTTGGAACTTCCTCTTCATTAAGTCCTAAATTTGCTTTGAAGTATCTGAGAATGGTCTCCAAAATTGCTCGATCAATGGCTTGAAACAAGTAATTTTTCACCTTCAGGTCCTTCAACTTTAGTCCATCTATCTTCTTTTGCTATGCTTGTGTCAGCTCGCCTTTTGGTTTGACAATGCATGTTCCCACTAGATCCCAATATTTCTTGGATCTCAGAAAATTCTCCATGAGCATGCTCTAATGATCGTAATGACCATCAAAACAAGGGATTGCTAGTTGCACAAAATTCTCAGGTTCTCTATCAGACATCTTTGACACTTGCTAGGGCAAGAAACGCTGATGCTACTCTTTGATAATTTATACGTCAAGCCCAGTGGGGGTTCTGATACCAGATTATGCAAAATAAGGAAACAAGTGAAGAACCAAGAACATATTTGTAGAATTCAAACTTCTCTTCACATTAAACTTGAATACTAAATACAACTTAAAGAGCAAACTAACAAAGCAACTAGCTAAATAATATGAACAACTACTGCACGACTAAACCATGACTCCATGACATCTTGGACTCTCATATTAACTAGCAACTAAACAACCAAGTCCCCAAAGAATAGGACTTCCACAACTTAACCAGATAAACATAAACATAATAAATAGAATAATAAATATTCTTAACATGTTGCTCTATTTGACATCCAGTCATTAAACATCTCAATAGTCAAATTATTCCTACATGTAGGCCATTAATCTGATGCGACAAGGGTATCAATATTGCCATGATCTACATTGTTCTCATTGAGGGGATCATAATAGATTTCTTGCTCCTGTTTCTCTAATTCTATTGCAACTAGAGTTGTCACAATCTTCCTCTTTTTCTTTCAATCCATGTCTAGACATAAAAAGTATTTAGAGAACATTAAAAACAAAAACCAACTGGGTCTAGCCCAGTGAAAAATGGCCTTAACACTACTACAAAAAAGCAAAAAGACGACGGTAAATCACCGTCGTGTATTCGATTTTTCAATGGTCGTGGAATCTACCGTCATCTTTTCCCTCATATACCACGACGCTAAATCACCGTCGTTGTTAAAATATACAACGTCATCAACAAATACAAAACGACGTCTTTGTACTGCAAAAAGATCTAAAAAAGCAGTCGAGGATGAGAATAGACGACCAACTCTCTAAAAAAACCGTCGTTAAAAAGGAAAAATATGACACATATTAAGAGAACAAGGCCGCAAGATAGACATACAACGACGGAAATAAAAAAACGACGCCGTTAAATATCATTTTCACGACAATAAAAAATTTGACGTCTTTAAATACATTAGAAGAGGACGTTATTGATACCTACTACGTTGCATATATAAAAACAGCCGTCGTAAAATTAATTTTCCACTTCGATTTTTCGATAAAAGATGACGTGGAAATAGTTGTCAGTGTCATTATTTACGACGTATGTATTTATTGAGTAGACGTTGAAAAACGAAACAACGTCGGTTACAAATATATGAGAGTCGTATTACAAAATTTATACGTCATATTTTCAGAAACAAACAACGACGATAAATATTAGACGTTGTTAAATAAAACAACGTTGGAAAACAATAAAAACAGACGTGTTTAGTCTGCTAAAGTTCTAGAAAATAGTCGAGGATGAGAATAGACGACCAACTCAAACAAATCACCGTCGTTAAAAAGGAAAAATATGACACATGTTAAAAGAACAAGGCCGCAAGATATACATACAACGACGACAACTAAAATACTACGCCGTTAAATATAATTTACACGACAAGAAAAAATATGACGTCTTTAAATACATGAGAAGACGACGTTATTGAAATATACTACGTCTCTTATTTACAAACAACCGTCGTGAAATAAATTTTCCACTTCGATTTTTCTAAAAAAGATGACGTGGAAATAGTTGTCAGTGTCATTATTTACGACGTATGTATTTATACAGTTGACGTTGAAATGCGAAACAACGTCGGTGGCATTTATATAGTCGACGTTGTATTTATATCTATCATCATTACTCACGACGCACTTAATAATATAGACGACGTTGAACTTCTAAACAACGTCGGTTCCAAATAAATGAGAGCCGTATTACAGAACATATAGACGGCGTTGATTATGATGAGAGCCGTATTACAAATAACGTCGTTTAATTGTTATTAGACGGCGGTTATAATGAATTTCCGTCGGAATTCATTTCGTTCCTCTTCGTTTATAAAAGAACTTGCGACGTGGAAAATGTATGATGACGTCGTATTTTTTAACGTTCAGATTATATATCTCGTTTTTTAGACGTCGGTATTATGGGATTGGAGTCGTGTTATTTTGAATTACATGGCGGTTCTTAATCCTTCCCCGACGTGATATCCTGAATAATTGCTTCACAATAGCGTCGTGGTTCTTCATTGTTACATTGCTTTAAGACGTCGGTAAATATGCTGAATAACTGGTTCACAATAACGTCGTGTTTTATTTGAACGTAGAAAGTGAAGAAATCACATTACAATATATTACAAAATTAATGTCATACACTGCCAATTACATAAGCATCATTCAATCCATATATCTTCACACCCATCTCGAATATTTTGACCGCCTAACTCACCCACCAGTTCATCAAATGTGTCAACATTTGGCATCCCTCTAGTAAATGGCTCACACTCAATTATCACATCACCTAAGACTTCATCACCAATAACATCATTATATTCTCTATTAGGCATTGATAACACTACCGACCAACCACGATGCATCGGGTCGTCAACAAAAAATATTTGTTTGACTTGAGAAGCCAAAACAAATTGGTCATTCCTATGTCCAATTTTACTCAAATCTACAAGGGTAAATCCAAGTTCGTCGACTACAAGACCAGAACTATCTATCCAATCACACCTAAAGACTGGGATTGTAAACTTTTGGTAGTCAAGGTCCCAAATTTCTTGAATGACACCATAGAAACCCATATTTGAGAGAATTGGGTTTTTATCCTTGGCACTAGCAACTTGCATGGTATGTGCAAGTAAATAAACTCCACTATTTTGAGTTGTCCGCACATCATCTTGTGCCTTGATATTGAATTTAATACCTTTAATAAGATAGCTCCTATATAATGGCACTGACATGTTTGGACCAGCTGCTAGCCACCTTAAATTTTCTGATACGCCATGATTGTCTTCCTCAAGTTCACTTTGAACCTGCAAATTAATCATATCTTAATTCAATCTAACATATAAATAAGAAGAAAATTAAAAGAGAAATATGTTATTCAACAATATATACCTTGAAGCGTAGCCATTGAATGAAAGTGCTATTGTGCTTATCCTGCAGCCACTTTGTTCTCTTTCTAAATTTTGGATAAGCAGTCTTGATGTGAATCATATGTTGCCTACATGACACGAAAAATTCAAGCATTACGGTCCTAAATATAGAAGATAAACATAAGAAATAATTTAAAATGGAAACTTAAAGAATAAAGCTCATAAGTAATACAAACGACGGATTTTCAACAGACGTCGTCTATTATAAGTAATACAAACGACGGTTTATGAAAAAACCGTCGTGTATAAGTAATACAACGACGGTAGTTTAAAAACACCGTCGTGTAATCGTCGTCGTATGCCTTAAAATTCGTCGTATCTCAGTTTATTTTCAAGAACACAAAACCCATTAAGAACACAACATATATATGAAACCAAGCAAGAAACCAACATATACATGAAACCAAGCATGAAAACAATAAATCCATTCCCAATTCAACATAACATAGGGTGATTAAAAGATACGACAAAATTAAATCCATTCCCAATTCAACATAACAGATAATGTAATCCATGAACCCATTAAACAGAAAATCCATGAACCCATACCTATAAGCACATTATTAACAGATCGCAAAGCATACACATAAAACCCTTTAACAAAACAACCTAATATAACTCGAATCGTTACTAGAATCATCACTCGAATCCCCATCTTCATTATCAGTTTCTTCCTTCGTAGATACTATTTGCTCCCCATCATTTTCTCCATAACGGAAAATGACAAGATCAAATAAAGGTGTACTTTTGCTGGAAATCATTTGGAAGTTGGTGATCTGTGTCTTTTTGTGTTGATTTCCAGCAAAAGTACACCTTTATTTGATCTTGTCATGAACCCATTAAACAGAAAATCCATGAACCCATACCTATAAGCACATTATTAACAGATCGCAAAGCATACACATAAAACCCTTTAACAAAACAACCTAATATCATTCAATGAATTTACAAGGGGAAGATAGGGTTTGTACTTACAGGTTGGACGAGCTCACAGATTCGACGGAGCCTGGAGAGTGCAACTTTTAATTAGAGCAGAAGTGAGAGAGCGAAATGTTATGTCGCGCAAAATCTGAAAATTTTAGGTTTCAGGGTTCGAAGTATAAGAACAAGAGCCAAATCTAAAAAAATTTAGGTCGCGCGAAAATTTTTAGAGTTCGCGCGTTTTAAAACGTCGAAAGAAAAACCAAGGCGAAAGTTCTACACGTACCGACGTAAATTTAATATTCCACGACGGAAACTTCATTTTTCGGATTAAGAACATAAGGCCGTTCATTTTGAAGCTTCATTTTTCGGATTAATTTTAAATTTATTTTGAATTTTTTATATAACGACGACTGAAAAACCACGTCGGTGTTAAGAAATTAAAGACGTTGTAAATTATATAAACCGACTTACATATTAAAATGACGTCGTTTAAAGCGTAAACCATGTCGTATGTTTTTCTGTACGACGTAAAATATGTATTCCACGACGCAACCACCGTCGTTAAAAATTAATACCCTAAACCCATAAAACTAAATTATACAATTTAAAAAATTAAGTTTATAAAAGGTTTTATGGTTTTAAAGCCTAACATATACCCTAGACTACCCAAAAATTATACTTTAAAAATAAACCCCAATAAATAACAACCCTAATCTCTAAACCCTAGACTCTAAACCCTAAACCATAAAACTAGAAGTGATTTTATGACTCATCAAAACAATTTTGTTTTGGATGGTCATTTTAAATTTTTGTTATTCAAAATGAATTTTTTCAAGGTTTATGTGGAAGAAAATATATCAATGACTTCATAGGAGTTGACTTTTCAATTTTCTGATTTATTTTAAATTTATTTTGAATATTTTGATATAAAAATAATAAAATATTCTTACCACAACAACAAACCACGTCGGTGTTAATAAATTGTAGACGTTGTAAATTGTAATAGACTACTAAGTCGTTAAAATGACGTCGTTAAAATGAGAAACCATGGCGGCTATTTAACTATACGACGTAAAATATATATATCAACGACTTAACCGCTGTCGTTACATAAACGTCGTCGATGATACCCTGAACCCTTAAGAAATTGAAGATGTTGTAAACCATAAACGACTCAATTGTTCAAAGAACGTCGTCTAACTATATTTTTACGTCGTATTTGTTTAAAACACGAAACAACAAAATACGACGGTTTTTGACTTTATTAGGTCGTTGGAAAAGTATTACACGTCGGTTAAGCAATTTGTATGTTTGTTTTTTTTTAATTTAAGAAAACCTCAACAAATTTTTACATTACATATTATAGAGAAAATTTGTACATTATACATAAATATCAAGTGTTCAATAATTGCCCTGTTTAATAATTTGGAAAACAAACTCTGCCCATTCATTCCGGACTTCATCAATGGCTTCTTGGGGGTATGAAGCTTCCTGGTTTCCCTTGGCATACTGCATAAACAATGACTATTAGGGTTTATAAATAAAAAGAAATTCAATCACAGACGACGATATTTTTCATAACCGACGTAGTATATCCATTCAACGATGTTAATTTTACATGACCGTCGTTGATAATACAAAAAACGACGTGAAATGTATGAAGATAATTTCTTCTTACCTTATTCTCAAACCCCAAGGAAGGATCCATGATGATGTCCCTCATGAAGCGCATCACATAGTACCCGCATTCGACATTGCTGGGTTGCTTTGGTGTGCCTGAGAGAGTTTTCCAAATTACATTTTTACGTCCTGCACGGGCTATGTGGGTATTATATATTTTTAAAGCACTGTTCACGATGTTTTTGGCCTCTTCATCGACCACACGATTTCCTGGCAGAGGATCCAGAAAATAGACGGTTTCTCTCTTTGCTCTTACAATCAGCAAAATCCAATGACGGCTGCACAAAATTAATATAAAAACGACGGTTATTTACAAAAACGACGTATTATAATATTTCACACGACGAAATAAAGTAGCAATCGACGACATTATAGCTGTCTCACGACGATAAATAACTACCGACGTGGTTAGTAGTTTCAGACGACTAAATAAAATAAAACACCGACGTGGTTAGTTTATAAGCTGTCATTTATTGAAAATCATAAAAACAAAATCCTAAGGAGACTAACCCTGGATTGTAAGGCATCATGAAAATCTGTTCACCGTCTGTCTTCTGAAGTCGAGCTGCTACGAGTCGTGATCTTTCAGTTATTGTGCCAGAGTTGGCACTAACTGTAGCAGGGTCGATAAAGCCAACCATGCTGCACATATTGGCTTCTTTCAAAACATCGTGTAAGTACCTAAATACATAAAATGATATAAACAAGTCAGCAAAAACAAACACGACGGTTATGTATAAAAAAACGACGTATTATAATATTTCACACGACGTACTGAAAGAGATAAGGACGTTATAATATATTTATCACGACGGTAGTTAGTTAAGACGACGTGGTTAGTTAGTTAAGACGACGCAATATATAAACCAACGAGTTATTATCTTAGAAGTACAAACCTCATATATACAGCCAATACAGTAGCTCCAATTTCTTCCATGCCTGCAAATTGTGTAATATCTTTAGGCAGGAGGAAGGTATCGCGCTCACCACCAAACACCTCCTTATCAATTGTAAATTGGAGTGTCTTATCCTCAGGCAGGAGTGTCGTTTCCACAAAACGACAAAGGGTTTTTAAAGAAGATGGCGCCTCCATATTTGAATAAGCACCAACTTCAATAACTTGTTTAAAGAAATAAAAAAAATGACGTGGTAATTCAATAAAGACGACGGTTTAAGGAATAAAACGTCGTTTTAAAAGGATTTAAACGACGGTGAAAAAACTGTCGTGGTAATTCAATAAAGACGACGGTTTTATTAATAAAGCGTCGTCTGAAACCATTTAAACGACGGTGCAAAAACCGTCGTTTAAATATTTTATAACGTCTTAAAAAAAGTCCGCCGTCTAAGTTTTAAACAAACGACGGATTAAATAAAAATATCGACGTCTGAAATTTTGAAAAACAAATAAAAAAGGCAAAGTTATGTGAACATACCTTGTCGTCATGCTTTTCTTCATCTTCTTTCTCCTTTTCTTCTTCCTTCTCTTCATCTCTTTTTTCTTCTTCCTTCTCTTCATCTGGCTGATGTTTCCCCATTTTGGCAGTATCATCCTCCAAATGTAGGGATCTCACATCACCTCCAGAGCAGCTAGCTTTGTCAGACATTGGATTTTTGGGGCTTTGGCTAATTCTTGGTTTAAGCATGCTTGGATCAAAATTGGGAATTAATTGGGAAAGCTGACTCAGGAAATGCTCCCTCTCAGCCTCTACCAATTGTTTTGTCCTAGCCTCCATTCTTAAGGCCTCTTCCCTTGCCTTAGCCTCCATCTTTTTAGTCTCTTCTTGAAGGAGAACTCTTAAACTGTCCTTCAAACGGTCGTCAAAGCTCACCCTCTGTGGTTTGGGCAAATTGAAATATTGCCTTGGGGAAACACCAGCACCAACTCCCCTCAGTCTGCCTGGATGCTCGGGGCCCAAAGCCATGGTCAGCACATCATTGCTGCCATCTACTCTGACTTTGCCTTCCGAGACTTGTTTCTGCAATTCATCCTAAAAAAAGATAAACAAAAAAACACACGACGGTTATTTATGTACAAACGACGTATTATATAATTTCACACGACGCAATAACGTATAAGCCGACGTTATTATAACTGACGTCTTATGCTATAATTAAAGAAAACAAAGTAGTGATTCCTATTTAGACCGTTAACGACGACGTCTTATGCTATAATTAAAGATAACAGAGTAGTGATTCCTATTTAGACCGTTAACGACGTTTTTAAAAAAGTTTCGACGTGGTAATATCATTCACACGACGCGAAAATGAACCACCGACGTCTTATGCTATAATTACAGAAAACATAGTAGTGATTCCTATTTAGACCATTAACGACGTTTTTAAAAACTTTTCGACGTGGTAATATCATTCACACGACGAAAAATATAACATACGACGTAATAAGAATAATTCACAGTTTAATAAAAATTTAAAACAGAGTGATAGTAGGCTTACAATTAATTTTGCTTTCTCTGCCACCTTTGGATCAGGGATGTTACCATGTTTGTCCTGTCTAGCTCTCTTCCATAAGGTAGATCGATCAATTTCTACCCCAGGCATGGTTTCCTCCAATTGATCCTCCAATCCAGCATATCCTTTTCGAGACAATCGATGATTGTACTCGAGTTTCTCCCTAATCTGTGCATGTTGAGAATGCACAGACTCAAAATCTTTGGATAGCCTTGAAGCTACAAAGGCATCCCATTGTGCTTTCTCTATGAATTTATATGTTTCAGGGGGTTGGCTTAATTTCTCCCTGTCATTGGTGTATGGAAGGATATAATGCCTCGTTAGTGTAGACTTGAAATCCTTCCATTTCTTGGAAGCAGAAGCTAAAACAGAGGTCTTGCCCCCTTGGCCTACGACAAAAGCCATGTCAACTGCTTCCCAAATCTGCTCCTTTATATCCTTGGGGATTTGGGACCATTTCTTGTCCACAAGTGGGATCCTGGAGCGTGCCAACACACCAATATACGACTGCATCTCAATATGTGCTTGGCCAACACCTTTCCCCCTTTTATTGTACTCAACAATTGGCCTCAGTTTCTGAAGCTTTCTCTTCACAACACGAGGCATTGTGCTCATACCTCGACCAGTCTTTGAATCATCAGAGATTGTTGTCTGGCTGGTTTGTTCTGTCTCAGCAGATGTTGAAGCAAACTTCATCTTCTTCGAAGACTTCATCTCCTTCGAAGACTTGTCTTGAGGAGCTACCATTCCAAGCTTCTTGGAGCCAGAATCCTTAGTTTGTTGTTGAGAAACCATTTTAACAGACAAAACTGCAAGTGAAAATATTTCAGGAAAACATTAAGAACACAAACGACGGTATTAAAAAAATACGACGTATGATATGATTTTAGACGACGCAATGAAATAATCTCAGACGTAATAAATGTTTAAAACCATTATTTATATAACGTCGTGGTATATATGTTCACACGACGTCAATAGTAATACACCGTCGTGGTAAACTATTATTTATATAACGTCGTGGTATTTATGTTCATACGACGTCAATAGTAATACACCGTCGTGGTATTAACATTCACACGACGTAAAACAATAAGATATTTTGTCGTCTATATTAGATACCAACCCTAGTTTCTTTTTCTTTATATTTTATCAAATAAGGGAAAAACAAAAACCATTGTTCAGAGAAATCAAACCTGCAATTAAACAAGCATATAAAAAAAGACTATTATTTTAAAAACAACTTTGTCAATTTTCAGACGACGCTAGAACAACTGACGAACCGTCGTGGTCTACCGTCGTCTTATTTAGTTGAGGTAGTTGTCTTCAAAGTTGGAAACTTTCCCTCTTTGTCTGTATATTTTATCAAACTTGGAAAGAAGTAAAATGATTTTGGCCAGAAAAAAGGTAAAAAGATTTTTCAAACAAAAAACGTATGAGCATGCAAAACAGTAACCAAAATAGTGAAAATGAAAGCTTACCTTTTGCGTGCAATGAAAGCAAGAGGAAGATGATCGATGTTTAAGTTCAGAGACGACGAAGAAGACGAGAGGAAGACGATGAGAAACTCTGACAATGCTCTGACAAGGAAAAAAGACGAAAAGGTTTCTCTGGGAGATTGAAATTTTTAATCGGGTTTGGAAACAGTGCATGTGTAAGTCGAAAAGTTGCTTACATATAAAACCATTTCAAAAAAATAATACGGCGGTTACATTTAACTACGTCGTTTTTAACTAACACGATGCAATATTTTTCGTTCGACGTGGAATCATTTCATTTAACGTCGTTAGGTTTAATATAACCGACGTGGATTTTAATTTTTAAATTATGAATAGAATTTTTTTTCCCGTGACCTTTCAGTTTATTTTTCAATTACAGTGCGTTATAAATAGAGTTTTTTTTCCGGAGGAAATTTAAAACGAAGGAAATTAATATTCTGCAATATGTAAAGTTTCGTTTTTGGATGACAGATTTAAATAAAATAAGAATATAAAAACAACAAATGTGTAAGTCAAGTAGACGAAAAGTTGCTTACATATAAAACCATTTCAAAAAAATAATACGGCGGTTACATATAACTAAGACGTATAAATTACAAAATACGACGATACATTTAACTTCGGACGTGGTAAATAAATACGACAGTAGTTTGTAGGTACCGTCGTAGTAAACTCAAAAATTAAAGTACATAAGTAATAACTCGCGTCATGGTAGATTATTTAACACGTTGTTTTTATTAATTTACCGACGTGGATTTCTGTAATATACGTCGATCATACCGACGTTGATTTTACAATTTAAACGGCGGTTTTTTTGTAAGGACCGCCGTTGGTTTTAAAAATTTATTCTATAAATTTGTCGCTTTCATTCATTTTCGGTTTACATTTAAGGTTCCAAGTTCTTCCTCTCTCAGTCTCTCATGTCTCAAAGACAATAATTTGGATGTTTTCTCAAAGAGAAATTGAGCTTACTCGCATCAAATATATGTCCACAAGAAGAAGCTTGTCAACTAGCCTTCTCACTTCCTTGATCAAGCCTGATAGGACACTTAGTGCTTCTGAATACTCCTTGCTTTCCATCAAAAGAGATGCAAGCCTGGCCTCCACTCGCTGTCGAAGGAAAGTTCGCTTCTCAGGGAAATCTGAAGATCAGATGTGCCTGATCCTCTGCTTGATTTTCTTGCCTAAGAAGATCCGTCGGATTTGTGATAGCCTCTTCCTTTATCCGTAGAGCTTCAGAAGAAGAAGATGGGTTTCAAGAATGCGATAAAGAATAGAAATGGCTTCAGATGGCCTCTAAAGCATGAGCAATTGAATCAGTAGTTTCTGGGAGATATGATGAAGACATTGTCAATGCTTTGAACTACACAAGTCCTGCAGAAAGATATGTTAAAGAAACTGAAACAACGGCGGTTTTCTGTTCTACCGTCGTCTTTTCTCGTCGTCTATATTAAGTTAAGATGGCGGTAGATTTATAATTACCGACGTAGATTATTTTGTTAAACGTCGTTAAGTGTACTACAACCGACGTGGATTTTAATTTTAAATTATAAATAGAGTTTTTTTTCCCGTATTCTTTCAGTTTTAGTTTTCAATTCCAAAGCGTGATAAATAGATTTTTCTTTCCCGAGGAAATTTAAAATGAGGGAAATTAATGTTCTAGAATTTGTAAACTAACACGACGCAATATTTGCAAATCTGTGTCATCTGTTAAGATTATGATGTGGAACAGAGTTCCATCTGGTAAGATTTCGTAACCCTTGGGATCTCAGACAAATCTGATTATGTCGGCGGTGTTCTATATAAACCGTCGTGGTTATTTCAATTCTTGTCATTAAGTAGATCTACCGATGTAGGATAAGAAAATCAAAGAAAAAAATTGTTAACAAAAATTCTTATTAAGACGACCGTTAAAATTAAAGGTACGACGTATAAAATGAATAAATACGACGATAAATTTTATTGTACGATTTAAAGATAACGTCGTAGAACTATACGAGAATGACGTCGATATATTTATATTTTCCGTCGTTGTAAATTAATTTAATACGGCGATATTTTATATTTTAAAGCCGTGGATTTGTTTGTAATTATACGGCGTCTTATACGAAAACCTCGTCGTGTTATTTTATGAGTAAAAACGGCAGTTTTTATTGAAATCGTCGTCTTTACTTTCTACGTCGGTCGATTCATAACTTCTGCCGTTCTTTGTTGGCATTGATTTTACACTGCGGAAATCTGTTTCAAATAGACGTCGGTTGTTTAATTATGTACGTCGTTGTTTTTGAACAGCCATTTGAAACTCCATTTTTAGTTGTCTAAGGTTGTATTACACGACGGTGTTTTTAGAACCGTCGTCTTTTTATAAACCACGACGGTTTTCACTTAGACCGTCGTTGTTTTCTGGTCGTCTTTTTCACTTTTTGTAGTAGTGTAACTTGGAGACCAAAGGTCTCAGGTTCGAATCCCTATGATATCATAGTTGTCTCTGTGTGTGTGTGGGAAATCCCCCTCCATAGAAGATATCATAGAACCTTTTTCTTAGCTATCTGATACTCATGGAAAATGGTATCTACCACAAATGACAATTTTTCCTTGTATTTACATACACCTCACTTGTATTTACAGACACCTCACATGATGCTAAGCCTCTACACAAATTGGGTATAGCAAAAGAACCTAAATTAGGACTGTATTTATAAATACAGAGCAAGAAAAATTAGGCCCACCCATAAATAAAATAAATAGAACAATAAAATTGCCCTAATAATGTAGAAATGAAATATCAATGTAACAATGGTATAGAAATAGAACAATAAACCACTTAATTTATTATGTATTTGTAACAATGTAATTGAAATGAAATATGTAATATTTATGTGGACTTAATTGAAATAATGTAATATGTACTATGAATTAATTAATTTTTTATTTTGTTTTACACCTGTTATTAGGGCTCGTCAATGGGTCGGGTCGGGCTGGACTTTAAAGAGGAGAGAGAAAATATCGGGTCGGGCTTTTTTAGAACATTCAAAGCCTAAGCCCGACCTATGAGCCGGGCTTGAGAAAGCCCATCGGGCCGGGCCGGGCCTAAACGGGCCTTACTTCATTAAAAAAAAAATCATAAACTTAATCATAAGGGCATTTTAGTCCAAATTTGAGATTAAACTCACTTAATTCTAATATTTTCACATAAAACCAAATTCATAAAATACCCAATAAAGTCACACAACTTATAAGATTTTCCACAAAAATAATAAAACCAAGTATTATTTTTGAGGTTATTACATAATTAGATCATAATACATTAATATTTTAACAAATAATAAGTATCAAAAAAATATTTTTTTAAAGGATGGTATGAATAAATATGCAAATATTTGGTGATGTGTTCAAGAAAAGCATGATTATATTTGGTGGTACGATTATGTTTCGTGATATGATTATATTTGGTGATGTGATATGCTGTTCATCTTATATATATATAATTGTTGAATTAATAATTGACACAAATTAATGTGCTAATCATCCAATTATAAACTAGGAATGAGTAAAAAAAAGTAAATGAAATGAAACAAATTATATATGTGATTTAAGTGATATAATCATAAACCTAAACTTTTATTTATACATAATTATATATGTATGCGGGCCTAACGGGCTGGGCTTTTGTGGACGGGCCGGGTCGGGTTTTCTTGGGTTTAATCGGGCTGGCCTGGGCTCAGACTGGTCCGGGCTCAGACACCCAAGCCCAAGCCTAGCCCGGCCCAAAGCGGGCCGGGCCATCTCAAAGCCCATAACGGGCCAGGCCGGGCTTTTTTTCGATGGGCAGGGCAGGCCCCCATCGGCCCACGAGTCCACGGGCCAAATGATGAGGCCTGCCTGTTATGATTGAAATTAATTTTTTCAATGTTATCTAAAAATTTGTAACAAAAAAATTTAAAAGACTTAGAAAGGAAAAAAAAAAAAAAAAAAAAAAAAAGCTTGGCACGTCTCAGCTCACCAAGTTTGCTAAGTCAAAATCCTTATAATTTAAGGAAATTAACCTATGATTTAGGAAAATAACCAATTAAGGATTCTCTCTTTTTTACATAAGATTTGATTTGAGTGATGATGCTTCCCGTATGCTGACATGTGTCATATCCAATGTCCATTTTTGTCTTGGTGAGTCATGCGCTACGTATATTTCGTGTGGATCCATAATTCGATTGAGTCAGCTTTGACTAGTCAAAATGTCAAACTTTAAATCATAAACTACTGGAATTTTGATGCCTACGCTCCTATTTATGGAGGGAGACAGAAGAACAATCTGATTTCTTAGGTTGTTTAAATACGCATTTAACTATGTTTGTGAGATCACTCAGCAATATCGCCGGCAAAAATAGACCAAGGAAAAGAAGAAGACGGAGGGGGCTTTTTTAAAAGATGAAAACTCTCATTTGCTGTAGCCGGAGAAGAAGATGGCTGATTTGTTTTTTTGGGCTTTTAAGAAAATCTGGGCCAGCTTAAACAATGGGCCAGCTTTTGTAATGAAGAAATAACTAATTTATAATATTAGAAAAACAGATCTTCACAAATTGGACATTGGAAATTGAATTTTTTTTTAAATTTCATATTTTTTGTACTCAATCAAGGTACATGAAAAATATACTCTAAACTACGGAGAAGAGGATTCAAACTCGGATGCAGAGTAGAGAGTACATCCGCTCTAGCCAACTTAACTTACTAAGCCCATATATGACGATTTCAATTTAAGTACTTAATTATTTCAAAGTCTCTTATTAGCTGGAATCATGTATACAATGTCAATTTGTTAAAATATTTTTAGGGAGACTTTAGAAAAGCCCAAAGGAGAGAGAAAATTTTTAAAAGAAGCCAAAATGGACAAATTTGCCCTTATTTATTTTTTGATTTCCTAAGGAATCCTTTACATTTGCATGTCTTTGGTTTGAAAGTTGAGAGGTTTTTCTGTCTTTTTTAAAAAAGCTTTGGCTTTTTCCAAAAGTGAAAGTTTTTTTATAGGTAAAACCTAAATTTACTATATTTTTAATAGCTACATTGATCACTTCAATTTGAGTACTTAATTAGATCGAAGTCTAATTAGCTGTGATGATAGAGAAGCTTAATTTATATAATATGAGATTAGGTAAATGACCACTAACCAATAGTCAATGGATTAATACCATTCATCTGACATATTCCTTCTTCAATAGAGTAGGTTTTTGCATAGCTGTTACTTTGCCTCGTAACACATGCATTATATACAAGTCGTTGTATTTTAGCCTGATTTTAGTTCCCACGCGGGTTATAATTTTGCTTTGACTAAGATAGAAAATGACCCATATGCCTACCCTCAACAAAAATGACTACATTAGCCCCCTCCCCTATTAGAAATGTTTGAGAAATTTAAACCCATAAAAGGGTTTAGGGTTAAAAGAAAAAAAAAACTGACATGCCCTTCAATTTTCCAGTTGAATACGTACTCAAATTCTTATTATGCGTTAATAATTAAAGAGAAATTTATAATCACACTGTCAAATTTAGGCTAGGAGTTATGTATAACCTTCTATATAGTGAGAAGAGTGACTAAAATGAGAAAAACTCATGTGGAGTTTCGAATGTTGTAGAACAGTCTAGTCTAGTTAAAATATGATACCGACTCTAAATTCAATAACTAATTTTAATTTTCTTAAACACATGTTATATTTTAACTCAATTGTTATTTTAAATTTGTAATTAAGTACAAGTCAACCAACACAAAGAAACCAATTATTTGTTTATTGGGTCAAGGAAAGAAACCAATTATAATTATAATTATTTTGGTCAAAGAAAGTCCAATTAAATTTATTCTGAAGGGAGAGAGGAATCCATCTATTTAATGTAATGGGAGGGGAGGGGAGGGAAGAAGAAACTAAAGTAAATTAAGGATATATATCATAAAATGGAAAGGTCTTCACCACCAGCAGCAATATCAGGAGAGGAGGCGATGATGAGCACTGTTGTATTCGATGGGTTTAAAGTGAGGAACTTTGAAGCAGCAATAAGAGCTCTTTTTAATTGTTTTGGTGGTGAGAGGTAACCTGCAGCCACAACAACAGAACCAATCCCAGAAGCTGATGCTCCTGCGGTTGAAATAACCCAAGAAAGCTCCGTAAGTACAACGATGATCATGAGCATCTCCAACAGCCTCTTCAACAACATTTGAATTCTAAAATAGGCGAACCCAGTGGCGGACATTGAATTGTGACCTCAGAGACTTATAGTGTAAAACTCTTGAAATTTTTTTAAGAAGAAAATAATATTAAGAAACAGAAAGATAATACTTCTATTAATAATTTAGGACAAAACTAACAATACAAACTATATTTTATAAATTGGAATATTATATGTATCTATGAAAAAAGGACTAAAAGCATAAACACATATAAGTCGAAGAAGAGAACTTTGCTAGATTATCCAAGACCAAAAAAAAAAAAAAAAAACTAGGTTAACATAAAACACATAAAAAGAATATCTGAAGAAATATTTCTCAATACATACATACTTCATGTGAATGGAAGTGTAGAATGAAATAGAATGACATTTAAGTGGAAAATTATTATGCTCTTGACGCTAAACATTTTATCTAGGGAAATAGAATCACATTTAAGTATTTTATGGCCCAAGAAACTCTTTGGTTTACCATTCATAAAAAACTAGTGTTATTAATTCACGTGTTATAACATAAGTAAAAACTAAGTTATTTTTTAGAATTCGTATTAATAAACAAAAAACATGTTGTAACATAAGATTTAGTTGGTGGTGTGTCTAGCCGTCGCCTAGAACCATCCCTACCTATACCTTATTGTATATGTTTGTTATATGTATATGTGTGTAAATTAACTCATATTAATTACTACATCCTTTTGAGATATTAGTATATTGTTTTGTATCACTTTCATGGAAATAATAATAAAAAAACTCGAATAAATAACAAATACCAAAAAGGCATGACAGTATAAGTTTTCAAAGTTTAGAAATCTATGTAACCGTCGAAGAAACCCAGACAAAAGCAACATCAAATCTGCTAGGAAGAAAATGTGAAAGTAAATTGGGTTTTGGCATTTTGGAGGCTGCTGGAGTCGGGTAAGAGCTGTGGGGTTCTTTTTTATTTTTTAAATTTGGAACAAAACGACGCTATTTTGAAGCGGGTCATTTTAAAAAAATTGAATGCGCCTAGACCAAAACAACGTCATTTTGGTCAGGCTGTTTTTGAGAAAAAAAAAAAAGAAGAGGAGCGTTGCCTGTGCTGCGCAAGGCAGTAGCGGCGCAAAGTTCTCTCACGCATTTCGTCGAACAGCTAGTATGTGCCTTGAGGTTGCACACCAGCAAGGGTTGGGGTCGCTTGAGACCTCCACAGCTGATTTACCGGATGCCATGTGGTCGCCTAACCCCATTTATCCGTCTGTGCGTCTACCCCTGGACGAGCCCCCTAAACCCTATATTCCTGTTAAAGTAGCAAACAAGGATCGATACATATTCCTGTTATTATATATACATGAGCTCGTTAATATAATGAAACGTGTAAGGGAAAGTTAGCAAACCAAATACAAGTATTATGTTTGTCAAGACCAGTGACCGCTAAATCATCAATCACCATGTTGACTTTCAGATAGACATCTCTAGCTCTCTGTCAACTGAATCAATTAATTCATGTGATCTTCATTATGTAGGGGGAAATTCCTGTTACTTCTGAGCGAGGCTCTTAGCTAGCTTACTTCTACTTAACAAATAGATATATTTAGTGGTATACCCATTTATAGCACTAATATTATAAATAAATCCTACACAATTAAATTTCTATAAACAAATTCAAAAAAACTCAAAAAATGACAGCTGGCCTTATTGAATTTAATATTGATTATTAAATTACTTTGATGTCCTATTGAGTGTTTTTGGATATTTTTATGAGATTTTGGGGTTGAGCATATTTTAAGAAATTGATGGCAGTTTTGTAATTTATAAGAAGTTAAAAGCTTTTTTGTTATGTTGTAAATGGGCTTTGGGTGTGTTTCTAAAGTCCATTTCATATATAGTATTTTTATAATTTGGACTCCCATATTGAGTATAATAATAAATCTCTTAAAAAATACTGAGAAAGCGCAGATTATTGTATATATTTCATTTTGTTTTTGCATTGTTCAATCTTATGTGTCGCGCTCCACTGTGAAGGGCATAAAAAGTTTTTGCATGGCGTGCCAAGTAGTATATCATGTAAGATGATTTATTTAGAGAATAATAATAAGGAAAAAGAGGGATTTTAATGCGGTTTGTACCACAAATCATAACATTTACTAGGTTGAGCCTTAATTATAGAGCACTTACAATTCAAATGATGGCATTTAACTTTTCATACACGAGAATTCCTTATCAAGATCCAACCATCCCCACTTGCATGAGTTTTGAACCACTTTCATACCAACTTAATAATGGTATGGGTTAATGATTCAGTCATATCACGCCATGTGGACAAAAAATTAAGTAATTATTAAAATATTAAAAAATAAAGAATAAATAAATAACCATCTTCAAGTGCTCCATTGCCCAACTTCTACTTCATTGTTATAATGAGTTGACACAACAGTTACGACTAGATTTCGAAATTAAGTAGATGGCATCATCACTTTTTAATAAGGGGTAATTATAATGTTAGTCATTTGGATTAGGGTCGAATTTAATTTTGGTCACTCAATTTTTAATTTTCTGATTTTAGTTATCACACTTAGCATTGTCAGCAAATCAAGTCAAATTGGAATATTCTGTCAATTTCAATGCACATGCTAAGTGCTACGTGCTTGTAGGGACAATATTGCCTTTTTATCCCAACCCAGCTCTCTATCTCCATTTCTCTGCAGCTCTTTCCCTCTCTGCAACTTCTCAACCCAGCGAGAAACAGAGTTTGAGCTTAGAGGAGACGAATTTGAGAAAAATACAAGAAAATTTTGTTTTTTTTTTTTGAGGTGAAAATAAATGTTTTATCTCAACTGCGTGTGCATAATAATCAGATGAGTCCAAATTTCAAATCCGACGACGGGTTGGGTCTTCGTGGATGCACGGTTGGGTCTTCATGGATCTGGCGACGAGGCCAACTTTTTCTTGTGTAATTGATTTGAGTGATTCGATTGCTTTTGTGGTCGTTTGGGTATTAGGAAGTGTTGAGAAGGGATGCAAGGATTTGGAGAAGTGCGATGAAATGATAGACAAGCTGGGTTTGTTCTCAAGACCAAGGAGGATATCAGCACCACCAATTTGAAATATCTTCTGGGTTTTAAATTTTTTATGTTGTGGAAATATGAATGGTTTTCACCAATCTGCATTTAGCAGTCATTTCAGATTATAGCTCGTAAAACTTCTCTTTGGTTTAAATATTATGAGCTTCGTGTGGTGGTGGGTGTGGAGTGAAGCTCGAGGACTTTCTAGGCAATTCTTCATCGATGGTGCGCTATTCTGATAGTCAACTCAGCCCCATCGTGACAGGACCCAAATTCCCCTTGGAATCTGTGTCAAATCTTGCCTCCCTTCCAACACCCATAGGATGCCGGGCCCATTTACTAATTTAAAACCTTTTTCTTGCCTTAGAAGCATAAAAGGGTCAAAACTTCTACCAAAATTTCGGCAAAGTCTCCCCTGAAAAACGAACATTCCAAAAATTTACACCTGCAATAAAAGCATAGCTAAAGTACCCAAGAACCAGCATACACAATTTACAATCAGCCTCTGGCCATAAATCCAACCCTACATGGGAGTATTAAGAGCATACTAAGAATTTCGTTAGTTTACAAGTCGAAAACAGTAGAAAAGTCACAAAAAGAAAGTCCTACTATGGCAACGGTCAGGCAGAGAAGGAGTTCTGAACTTGGTTGTTAAGCTCCTCAAGTCACGGCTTGGAGGGGGGGTGTTGGGAGTGCAAAACCATAAAAATATGAGTGGACGAAAAGAAAGTTTAAACATAATTATAACAAACATACTAACCCCGCCTTTTTGAAAACATTTGCCCGAAAGTCATGCATGTAAAACCTTTAAACACGTGTTTGATTTAAAAACCTATTTAATCCCATCAATCCCTTTTTATATATATAAACACACGCACATCCATAGCTATGTACTAGGGGAAAACAATCCAATGTGTGGATTGTTTTACTAGACCATATGTCAGAATCCTCAATATTCATGTGGCTAGGGAATGAGAAGTCCAACTGGGGGACTATTGCTCCCCAGACACGCACGGTAGAATCCTCAATACATGTGCGGCTGAAATGAGTCATACGCGCGCAGACAGCCCGTCAAGGCCTTCGGTACACCCGGTTAAGGGTGCCCGGTTCCCGACACACTTCCGAAGAGTTACCGCGTGTCAAAAATATCCAGAGTAACAGTAATGGAGGAGATACATACTATGGTAAACATATACACAAAACAAATCCACCATCGATATATACCGCATGCATATATCATAATTCAATCCCTTATTACTTTCATTCAATGCCATAAAAACCTTGTAATTTCCGCATGCAAACATGCATAAACTTCCCATATTTCCCAAATCTAAGTAAAAACAAATATAAATTTGAAAATATCTTTTTATGCATGCAATTTATACTTTAAAACAATGCTTATTTAAAACAAAGTCCACTCAAAGAAAGTCCAAGCTGGCATGGCGGGGTGGGGGTCCTGCCTACTCGCTAGCCGAAGCCTGAGCACCTATTGAAAAAATATAAAGATATATTAAAAATTGTATTTCAAACATGAACTTTGAATTAGAAAGAAAACCCTAATTCCCGGGATTTAATACATAATTTCTGTTAAGACGATCTCGATAGGTCCAAGGTCAACAGTTTGGTCGACTTCCCCTTCTTGGTCAACCCAGGCCCAGGGGGCCCACGACCTCTGATTTCCAAACCAAGAGTTCCTAAAGGTCCAACTCAAACAAATAACATGTCCTGAAAGTATGGTCTCGATCGAGCTGTCGGATTACTCTCGATCGCACAATTAGACGATTATCGGTTACCCAACCTAAACTCCTTGAATCGAAGTATCCGGGACTCCGATTCCCAATCAACCAATTCTTACACTATCCTAGGGATACGAGGAACAACATAGTTAAAAATGGAACCGATCAGACTGTCCGAACTTATCGAAACTAGATATCGCCTAATATGTAAAGTTTCGTTTGATAGTCAAACAATAACTTATCTCTAATCCGTGTATACCGTCTTGCCCGGGACGATATGGAGATTATTTTGGAACCTTAAGAGCAGCTACAATGGGTTCCATGAGCCAGCATCGTGTGGGTGTCTTGAGTAATTTTCGACGATCAGACAAATCTTAAACCGCCGGTGAATACCCATACCTATGGAACCAACACACCAAGGGGGACAAATTTTGGTCTTGGACCATGGCCAAAAAGTGGCTGGTACAGGGTCAATCGAGCACAAACCCGTGAAGGTTTTGGCCTGAATTTACCGACCTCGATATGGTAGCTACATCGACAAACGACGTCGCAGACCTTACGGGAAAGACTAAGGGAGAGGAGAGCTACCTTTTCCAGGTGATGGCGCAGCCTGAAATTACCGGAGTTGTAGCTGTTTCTATCCAGAAGGCGTTCCATGCTTTTTTCGGCAGGGATATGGGGTGGGATGAGACGAGTAGGTGGAGGCAAGTCGCTTGGGCTGGTCTTGTGGCTTGAGCTAGTCGGACGTCAACAATCGTTGGTTGCACAGTGACGGGTTAAGGTTTGTCACGCGGGAGGAGAGAGAGAAAGGACACATGAAGGTTTTTGGGGGCAAAATCGGGTTTCTAGTTTTTTAAAACAAAGTTTTTTTTTTTTTAGAAAAGACCAAATTGCCCTTTTTGTTTTTAGACTCTTATTCAACCGTCATAACTCGGAATTAAGCATGGCGCCTGTCCACAAACTTGTATCAACAAGCTCTACGAAACAGCGCAACTCAATTCCCCAAAATCCTTTCCAAATTAAAAGTGACCAATTTACCCTTACCCTTAAGGGTAAAAATGTAATTCCTTAATTAAAATTTTAATTTAATATTTATTTTAGGTTGGAATTTTACACATCGGCTCCTCTCCCCACTCTCACTCCTTTGTCAACCGCCACTTCGGCGAGTCCTCATCTACTCGGTTCTCCAAGTCCCTCAAGTGCCGGGCACCCTATCATTGATGCAAAAACCACCGAAGTTAAATCTTGAATCTGGGTTTTTGACCCAAAATTTATATATATATATATATATATATATATGGAATTTGGGATGTGAGGTGTGGAGAAAGAAGAGGGAAAGCTTTTTATGGGGATTGATTGAGAGGACCTCTAACAAATCAAGTCCAATAGGTGGGGGTGCTCTGAAGATTGAGAGAGTGTGGGGGGTATGATTAGGAGAGGGAGAAAATGAGAGGTTGAATGGGTGGAGAAGTTACAGAGAGAGAGACGTAGGTTTGAGGAAAAAAGGGCAATATTGCACCTGTACGTACGCAACATGTGTGTTGAAACTGATAGAATACCTCAATTGGACTTGATTTGCTGACGATGCAAAGTGTGATGACCATAATAAGAAAATTGAAAGTTGGGTGATCAAAATTAAATTCGACCCTAACCCCAGTAACCAAAATTGTAATTACCCTTTTTTACAATAGTACGTACCCTTGAGGACCACTCCTCTATCGTCATGTCACAATTGCTGTTTGGTATCCTATCCAAGTAGGGAACTAAAAAACTATTATTTTTCTTTAAAATAAGGAGTTCTCAAATCCATTTTTAAAATTCAAAAAGTTGTTATACAACTTGAAAACTGTTTTTGAATCTTTAAAATTTGAAAACTTGTTTGGTTGAATTCTTGAAAATATTTGTTTTTCTTCATTTTTTATAATTAAGATATGTTGATAAACATTATCAAAATTATATTAAACATACTTTTTAACTTAGGTAGCATGACTTAATGTGTGCATGATTGAAGTATCCCTTTGAACCAAAAAAAGAAAAAGAAATAGTAGCTCTAAACCAATGATTGAAGTATCTTAGACTGTCTTCACTTGCAAGTTTGGAGCACTTGGTTTGGTAGAAAATTATGAAACTTTGACACAATGATCTTCAGTATCTTAGCTTTCTTCTCCAATTAGCTTGTGCTAAAATTCATTCGAAAAGTCAATTTTCAGTCGAAATCCTTCCAAGAGTGCAAAATAGCTAAAAATAAAGAAAGTAAAGTAATAATACTCTTTTTAATTAACTTTTCCTACAAAAACCAAATATGAAGTATAAAAATATAAAAAATAATGCACTTATCACTTTCGTTGGCTTTTTTTTTTTTTTTTTGGGGTGTTCGTATTTTTAAAGTTGCACAAAAGTTTCATTTCTGTGTATTTTAGATGATAGAATAGGCAGAGCACATGATACAGCTGTACACAATGTGCTAGTTTTTTTTTGTCGTTGTTGGATTTCACAATAATTCTAAAAGTTGCAAATGTTGAATGAGAGAAATAGGGATATGAGGCAGCTATGTCCCTTTCATTTCTAAACAAATCTTTGAGCCAAAAAGCATATATGCAAAATTAAATTGTACATACGATCACGTGGAAGGAAACTCTGAGGGTGATCAACTAGTTCTTGATTTAGTAGTATTTTTTTTTCTAATATTAAAGAAGTTCTAGATTTGGATTTTTTTTTAATAAAGAAAAACTATGAGTGTTTACAAAAAGGGTCCAATCACACCGTTCAGTCACTCTTGCATTCCTATTAAGAAACTTTTTAAAACTATTAGATTAATATCTAACGGTGAATAACCACAATCTCTTGAACTCATGTGGTCCAAGAGATTGTTAATTTTGGTGAATAAATTTAGTGAAGCTACCATTGTTGATTCATGGATCGAGGAGACCCATGCAGGAGAAAGCTGTGTTTAGTACTAGGAGTCAACAAATTCATGCTATACATGCAAGCAGCAAATTCTATATATAAGAATTCCATGCACGCACATACATACTGACCTTCTAGATATATATGTTACCGAGGAACATTTTGGTCATAGTTATATTAACTACAAAACTGCAAGGTCAATTCGTTGAACCTGAGCGCCTATAATTGTGGTGTAAAATAGAAGAAAAAAAGAGAACAGATTACAATGTCGTACATTTTTTTTAACAAGTGAAAGAACCACGAGTTTCATTATTTAATTGTAAAATTACCACAAGCCAAGTAAATAATTATTTAATGAGAGGGGAGGAAGAAGAAGGGAAACAAGAAAAAAAATTAAAGGATCATTAAAATGGAGAAGGCATCATCAGGAAAGGAGGTCATCATCACTACTGAGAAGATGGTTGCTGTTTCTTATGATCGTTACCAATTCCTTGGAGCAGCTGTTAGGTCTCTTTTCAAGTGTTTGGGTGTTGGGGATTCTTCAACTTCAACCACACAACAAGTGCTTACAGATTTTTCGGTTGAAGGGACACCAGCCATGTCAGCTACGGCAGCAGAGCAGGTTGTTCCACCGCCAGCGGCAGTAGTCGCCCCTGAAGCTGACCCTGCTGCTGCTTCTAACGCCCCTAAAAGACCGGTGAATATAATCCCCCTTCATCTCTCTCTCTCTCTCTCTCTCTCTCTCTCTCTCTCTCTAAACTGTATATTTGTGTTGTTATGTACAGAGAATTACTCTTCGTGCGGCAAGGCCAGAAATAAGCACAGGGAGTGGTGCTCAGACTAATTGATGGTCTCTATATCCTATGTATGAAACTCACATGCAGACTTGAGCTATAATGGATATGCATGTACATTATACATGTGAAACAAGAGTTTGCTATACGTCCGATCTAATTAAGCTTCAGATTTTCTAACAGCTTGCATGTACTTTAGTATTTTAATTTGTGCTTTATGTGCCGATCTCCAATGCGTGTGGGATGGAGGACATAGTTTTACATATGACTTGTGAATTAGTCAAATACGTAACGTGATATATATAATAATTATAATAAAACGCATATAAGCTATGACAACATTGAGGTTCTATTTGGGATTGCTTTTTTTGGCCAAAAATTTGTTTCACTTTAAAGTTAAGCAGTTTAAGGTGTTTGGTAAAAATAAAATATCCCGATTATTTTAAAAGCAGTGGCCTTTTGACAGCAGCTTTTAAAAGCAGGCTCTAGGTTGCTTTTCAAAGCTGTTTTCAAAAGAAGCAGAGATGAACATTTAATGAATTTTTTTAATTCCCAAAATACCATCATTCATTTTAAAAAATGACACCACCTCCACTTCCACATCCAACTCTACCACTTGCACCACCACATTCACTACTTCCACAACCATCGCCACCGCCACCGCCACTGCCACCGCCGCCACCACCACCGCCACCACCTCCTCCAAAACCTCCCACATCCACCACCACCTCCACAACCAACACCATCACCACCACCATGCTGTCACACCCTCCACAAGTGCCATCCCCACCACCACCACTACCACAACCACCATCTCCACCTTCATCACCACCACCACCTCCACTCCATCACTACCACTACTACCACGTGATTAGTACATAACACTTCTAACATCGTCTTTATTTGAGTCATTATTCACAGTTACAACAATTTTATATTAAAATTTACTAAACGGTTTTGACACTGTTTTTTATACTAACAACACTTTAAAAATATTGTTTACCAAACATGAAGCTGCTTTACTTTACAGCTAATTATTTTCAAAGCACAGTAGAAGAAATTTTTTTTAAAAGTGACAGCAATCCCAAACTGAACCTGAATATGACTTCAGATTTAAAGTAATGTTATTTATGTGTACTACAAATCTTTTGATAAAAAAGCAATAGAAATTTATTAGATCAACAAGAAAAAATAATACAAAGGGAGCCATCTAAATTCTCACATGATGAATGTTACCTTACTTTAGTTTATTCTAATTGAATTATCTAATGTGTATCACATACCTCAATGTAGCTAATTCTAACTAAAACAAAATCGCATATTCTTTTTTTTTTTCTTCCAAAAATAAGGTAGAAAATCGAACCAAACTGACTGATCCAATTCGGGCCTACGGTTTCAAAATTCTTCAATATCCGTGAAGTGTTGGTCCCTCACTTTCCCTCTACCGATGTGCTCAGTTTTGGGTTGGTTCTGGCCGCAAACCAAACTGGACCGCACCGTACCCACCATTAAAAGTTAGGGAAATAGCCCTAAATGCCACCATTTTTATAATTGTAACTGAAAATACCACCCCTTCCCAATTTTTTTTGCAATTATCACCTATAAATACATACTTATTTCCCATTTATTAGCCAGATAACACTCTTGGTTAGTTTTTGGCTCACGAAGAAGAAGATCAAGAACAACCTACAAAACCCACATCTTTGCCCTCAAAACCCAGTTCTTCCTCTTCCTCTCTGTTTTATTCTCTACCCAAATCCAATTAAAAGGGTGACGTTTTGAGCTATTTCCTTATAATGGAATCGTGCAAAGCCCCCAAATCCACCCCCTTTTGACTTAAAACAACAAATCCACAAACCCTAACCAGTGAGAAAGGGAGCTATTTCAATGGCGATACAGACCTCGAGCCCGAGCAAAAGACATGCTTTAGGCGAAACGACTCAAAGCACTTCTTTGGTAAGCTTCCAATTCGCTATTTTCCCACTTCTGTTATTTGGATTAGAGGGACCTTATGGCATAGAAATAGCGACAACATCAAGACGTAAAAATGAAAGACTGAAACTAAAATCTTCTCGCCAAGTGCAAACGTTGAATTTCACGGTAGGTTAAACTGTACATGTTTGGAATTTGAAGCAATTGAAAACATGATTGTTGTTTTTATTTTATTTTTCAATAGAAAAAGACAGAAATCAAGGTTTCTAGTATTTAGTGCATGTATAACATTATGCGTTTATAATGTTTTGCATAGAGTGTGAACTATTTCTACAATGTAATTTGGAGGGAGTTTCTGTGGGAAGTTAATTCTTTAATCTGTCAATGTAGTTTGGAGGGAGTTTCTGTGTGGAGCTAATTCTGGGGCATTTGGAGAAGGAATAATGCGTCCAGTTGTCTCTGTAAAGATAAGTTTCTGTTGGGAGCTATTTTCAGGGCATTTGGGGACCTGTAAAGACATGTCTTCAGAGCCAAGCTTATCTTTGTGCAATTCAGGTATGATCATAGAGTACAGATATTATCGATGTAGCATTCACGGGTAATGGGTAAAGCTCAATTTTTTGGTATGCAATCATATGGATGGAATTTAACTTGATGTAAATTATATGTAAGAAAGTAAATTTTTGAGTATTGGTATCCAAATGTATGGTCCCTCCTCAACCTTCCCTCTTTTCTCTTATTTTCATCATGATGGGGATCAGGGAATTAAGAGTCTTGAAGACTGTTGGCCTCTTAACTCAATCCTTGTGTACCATCCAAATAGTTAGTTTGGTTTTGGCTGAATTTTTTTGTTTGGGATTGAGAACGTTAACAGGATTTTAGATGGACATCTCATTCATCCTTCTTGTAACTACATTTCATTAATAAAATATGTGAGTGTTATAAGAAAAATTGAAGTAAAAGAATATATATGTGAGGTTGTGCTACATGCAATCAAGTTCATCATGAGGCCATTAGTTCACTGTAAAATACTGGAGGTCTTTGCCTGCCAACAATTGCAGATTTAAATTTTCTTTCATTTGACAGATGCTGGTCCACACTTGCAAGAGATGTGTCATTTAGTGGTCTAATTGTTAGCATTTGCAGACTATGATCTGCCATGTTTTTGGATTATAGGTGAATGGAGCTCTAGTAAAATGTAGAGAGAAAACTTGGAGAAGAAGAAGATGAAAATATCAGATTGTATTCTCACTCTTAGTCATGCACAATCTGTGCATACCAATATAACAGTAAAAGAAAAGAATATTCTCTCTTACATCAGCAAATCTAACCAATCATTAACTACCCTATGAGATAGCTACACTTGGCACAAATCAACTACACCTAAGAATACATCCTAGCTGTCCATTTGGACTGTGATCCAAAGGCTCACAATTTAAGTAACAAACTCAGCTAAATCTCTTATACTTTAACACTCCCTTCTAAGTGTTTAGCTGAAATAATTCCAAGCTTGCTCCTTAGATATTCAAACCTATTCCTTGCCAAAGCCTTAGTGAAGATGTCTGCATTTTGCTCATCAGTTTTGCAGTATAGCAGATCAATCTCACCATTTTGCAAAGCATCTCGGATGAAATGAAACCTTCTGCTTATGTGTCTTGTCCTGTGATGATGCACAGGATTCTTTGTTATTGCTATTGCAGAAGTGTTGTCACATAGGATTGTTGTAGCCTCAACTTGTTCTTCACCAAAATCAGATAGAACAAACCTTAACCAGACTGCTTGAGCTGTAGCTTCAGCTGCACTAACATATTCTGCCTCTGCAGTGGATAGAGCTACACTGCTCTGCTTAACAGATGCCCAAGAGAAAACACCTGATCCAAGGTGAAAAGCATAGCCAGATGTGCTCCTCATATCATCTTCACAGCCTGACCAATCACTGTCACAATATCCAACCAGCATTGCCTCTTTTCCTTTCTCATATGCAATGCCATAGTCTAGAGTACCTTGAATGTATCTAAGTACTCTCTTAGCAGTTCCCATATGTTTCTTAGTAGGTCCATGCATGTATCTTGCTAAGAGACTTGCAGCAAACATGATATCTGGCCTTGTTGCAGTCAGATATAGTAAGCTTCCAACAATCTGTCTATACAGCTTTTCATCAGCCTGTTCACTTCCATCCTCCTTGGATAACTTCTCATTCATAGCAAGTGGAGTTGACACTGCTTTACAGTCCTTTTAACCAAACTTGTCCAACAGTGTTCTTGCATATTTCTTCTGATGCAAGAAGATGTAGGACTCAGCTTGTATCACACCCAATCCCAGAAAATGATGCAACAATCCCAGATCTGTCATTTCATATCTCTTCATCATTTCAGTTTTAAAACTCATCACCAATTCTTCAGAGCTTCCTGTGTAGATGATATCATCTACATATAGTGAAACAATTAGGATTCCACTTTCTGCAGCTTTTACATATAATGTAGCCTCACTAGGACTTTTCTGAAATCCTGCAGCAGCAAAGTATGAATTAATTTCTTCATACCAAGCTCTTGGAGCTTGTTTGAGACCATAAAGAGCCTTCTTGAGTCTATAAACTCTGTCTTCCTTGCCTTGAACCACAAATCCTGGAGGTTGATCCACATACACCTCCTCTTGTAGCACTCCATTTAAGAAGGCTGACTTTACATCAAGCTGAAACAGTTTCCACCTTTTCTGAGCAGCCAGAGCAATCAGTGTTCTAACTGTGTCAAGCCGAGCAACAGGTGCAAATGTCTCATTGAAATCAATTCCTGGCTTTTGAGTATAGCCTTTAGCTACTAGCCTTGCTTTGTTTTTCTGAACAGAACCATCTAGATTTAGCTTGACTTTAAAGATCCATTTGACACCAACTATAGGTTTATCAGATGGTCTTTTTACCAAATCCCAAGTTTCATTCTTTTCTATCATCTCAAGTTCTGCTTCCATTGCCTTTTGCCATGCTGCATCCTTGACAGCTTCTTCAAAGGATTCTGGTTCAATGATGCAGATGTTGCAGCTTTCATAGATCTCTGTAAGACTTTTGTATCTCAATGGAGTGTGGTCAATATCTTGAGTACCTGTGTCAACCACAGATCTTTCTTCATTGTCTTCTGTTAGCAACTCATTCTCAATTGAATGTTCTGCTTGCTTCACAACTGTGTCATAGCTCCCTTTCTCTTTTTCAGACACAGCATCAGTAAGTGGCACTGAAACACTGCATTCTTGCTGTGCATTCCAATCCCAGCTAGCTTCTTCATTAAATACCACATCCCTTGAGATAATCACCTTTTCAGTGGCAATGTTATACAGTCTATACCCTTTCTCACAGCTGCCATATCCTAGAAACACACATCTGTTGCTTGCTGAATCCAGTTTCTGCCTCTGTGGATTTGGAACATGTGCATAGCACAAAGATCCAAACACTCTTAAGTGTTTAAGTCCTGGCTTTCTCCCACTATAGGCTTCAAATGGTGTTTTCTTGTCCAGAGCTTTAGTTGGACTTCGGTTTAGAATATACACTGCAGTATTAACAGTTTCTGCCCAAAACTTAAGTGGCATGCCCTTCTCAATCATCATACACTTGGCCATCTCCACTATGGTTCTGTTTTTCCTCTCAGCCACACCATTCTGCTGTGGTGAGTATGCCACTGTAAGCTGCCTCTCCATTCCCATTTCATCACAGAATTTATTGAACTCATTAGAGGTGTACTCTCCTCCCCTATCACTTCTTAGTTTCTTCACCTTATATCCACTTTGCAATTCAACAGTGGCTCTAAACCTCTTAAACACTGTGAATACCTCAGATTTGCATCTCAAGAAATAGATCCAGCACATTCTTGTACAGTCATCTATAAAGGTGAGGAAATACCTGTTTCCTGCTTTGGTAACAGTTTGCATTGGTCCACACACATCAGTGTGTACCAATTCCAGTGGAGATGTAGCTCTGCTGGTTGCTTCTTTTGGAAATGCCTTCCTGCAGTGTTTTCCAAAAGTACAGCCTTCACACACTGCATTTGTATTTTTGATTTCTGGCAGACCAAACACCATGTCTTCATTCTGCAGCAGTTTCAAACTCTGCAAGTTTAAGTGCCCCATTCTCCTATGCCAAAGCAAGGTTGATTGGTTAATGCTTGCAGTTAGAGCAATATGTAAATCTGTTTGAAGTTTCAAAGGAAAACTTCTATTTCCTTTCATATCCACTCTAGCCACTAGATTTGAAAGAGAGCTATCATCATAGACTTCTGCCTTATTATCTCCAAAAATTAGGAAATATCCATGCTCCATCATTTGTCCAACGCTGAGTAGGTTCTCTTTGAGACCAGATACCAATAGCACCTCCTTGATATATTTCCTTCCCATTTTAGTTTGAACCATCAGGCTTCCTTTTCCAATAACATCAACCAACTGTCCTGTTCCCATAGCAACTTTTGCAGTCACATTCCTATCAATATCAATCAAAACATCTTCTCTGCCAGTCATGTGGTTACTACACCCACTGTCCAAGTACCATACCTCTTCCATGGACCTTTTCTCAGTTGCATTGTTAGCATAGAACATGGTTGGTGAAGAAGTAACCTGAGTAGCAAACTGAAGCTGCTGCTGCTGTTCAGGTTTCTTGCTATAGCAGTCTTTGGCAATGTGACCAAGCTTGTCACAGTTATAGCACTTTGGTTTGCCCTTGAACCTACATTCTCCATAATGCAATTTCCCACAATGTTTGCAAGGAGTTTTAGTTCCATCCGTAGGTTTATTATCCCACTTCTTCCCTTTGTCTTTCCAAGTCTTCTGCTGCTTGGAATTCTGATTTCCAGTGGCCTTAGCAGATTTGGTATCTGTACTCAGACTAGCAAAGGCCTTCTCAGTTTTGTTCTCATGATGTCTTTCCAACCTTTGAGCAAAGCTCTTCAATGAGGCTACCACCTCTTGAACCTCAATTACATCTAGATCCCTTGAATGTTCAATCACAGAACAGATTGGATCATATCCAGGCAGCAGACTAATTAACATTTTCTGCACAATTCTTTCTCTAGATAGTTCTTCCCCATAACCTCTCATTTGGTTTATTAGATCAAACAACTTTGTAAGATAAGCAGATAGAGATTCATCCTCTCTCATTCTAGTGTATTCAAATTCTCTACGAAGTCCCTGCAGTTTTACACTTCTTACCTGCTTATCACCATGAAATTCCTGCTTCAGGATGTTCCAGGCTCCATGAGATGATTCTTCATGAGAAATCCTGGGGAAGATCACCTCAGATACTGCTCCTTGAATCAACCCCAAGGCCTTAGCATCCTTCATCAGGATCTCAGCTATAGCCATCTTCCCAGAACCACTTGATTCCTCTTTTTCCTTTTGTTTTGTATCAGATTCATCAGCTCCCTTCGAATCTGAGCCTTCTATTCCTCTCTCAACCAGCTCCCAAATCCCATGAGATTTGAAAATGGTTTTCATCCTTATGCTCCAGAATTCATAGTTCTCACCATTGAAGATTGGAGCACGCAGCTCACCACCTCCAGATCCTGCCATGTTAGATAGATTTCACAGAGAGCAGGTTTTTTTTTTTTTACAGAAAAATCGCAGCTCACAGCCTTCACAGATTCAAGCGCCCAGCTACACGATCAAACCTGGCTCAGTGATACCATGTTAGCATTTGCAGACTATGATCTGCCATGTTTTTGGATTATAGGTGAATGGAGCTCTAGTAAAATGTAGAGAGAAAACTTGGAGAAGAAGAAGATGAAAATATCAGATTGTATTCTCACTCTTAGTCATGCACAATCTGTGCATACCAATATAACAGTAAAAGAAAAGAATATTCTCTCTTACATCAGCAAATCTAACCAATCATTAACTACCCTATGAGATAGCTACACTTGGCACAAATCAACTACACCTAAGAATACATCCTAGCTGTCCATTTGGACTGTGATCCAAAGGCTCACAATTTAAGTAACAAACTCAGCTAAATCTCTTATACTTTAACACTAATGGTATGTTGAATAGTGATAGTTTGTATGCATCACCCTTTTTCTTTTGGCCTTTCCCACAATTGCACTGGGAAAATACGACTGCAACTCCTAATAGTCAAAATTTATTCTTATAGTATTGCTACTTCTTAACATGCACTCCCCCACACTTGCTTATTGCTAGATTTTGTCCCGAAAAGGAAAGAAATACCCTCTTCTGGTCATTGGTGAATCATAAGCAGTTAAGCTTTTTGCCTCTAAAAGATTTAGTTGTCATTATCCTGTTTCTCCCTCCCTAATCTGGTTCTTATTTCTAGTATATTAGTTTTGTTTCAAATTATGATTTCATCTGCACTATGCAGGTTATGTTCTATCTGAAGGCTTGAAAGATTGAATAGAATATGGGAAGCAAAATTACATGCAATCCAAATTTCCATAGTGGTGGTATGTTTGAGGGACGCTTACAAGAAGGTTTGTCTAGTGGTGGTATGTCTTTAAGTCTTGTATAATTGAATTCAGTATTTTTTGTAGGATGATATATACTTGCCTTGATTCATTGATGGATTATGGAAGTTAGACATGATAGCAAAATGGCCTAACATTTAGTAGTTTTTTGTAAGGCCTAACATTTACGTCGAAAATTTTCTATGGTTCATTGGATGGATTATGGAAGTTAGACATTGTAGCAAAAGGGTTTATCAGTTTCCATCTAATGTTTTTGTTAATTTAGTACAAGGGTGGTTGGATGCACATCTCAGAGTTAGCAAATCCAGTTTTAGCTCTTACATTAATGGCAGCACTGCGAATTTCCAAGAAGGATTGAGCATGTCAGTAGATAAAAGGGATTTTACCTTTACAAAGGAGCTGCATGAGAAACTCGCACTAAATTTCTTTCCCATCCGATCTTGTCTGCAGATTGGGGAATGTTTATGTATCCAATTAAATAATTTGGACAAGATTTTAATGATGTTTTCATGTAATGTGTGTGTATGTATGTTTTAAAGACAAAGGAAATTTAGTACATATGCGGATAATTTAATGCATGGTATTGTTTTGGAACCATAATCATTGTCAATCTCATTGTCTCTTTAAAAGATTGCTGTGAAATTGTTACTTCATTTTCTTCTTTCCTTTGTTTTAAGATATTTTTGTTTGGAGAAAAAGAACTCTGTTTTTGTAATCTAAAAGACTAGGTATTTATGTCCCACATCTTGGGACTAATTGAATGTGCTTTTTGATATTGAAAGGAAGCTAGCATCTTTAGTTGAAAAAATGAAGGTGTTAATGCTGAAGTAATTTCTACTTGATTTCAATTTGCCTATAAAACTTGTTGACTGGTGCTCAACAAGTTGGGTTTTTGTAGCTTGAATTGCCGTATAATTTAGGTTTGCTTTTTGCATGTGAGTGTTTTAATGGATTGGATCTTCTACCTGTATGTTTGTCAAATCTCAATCATGTTTCTGAGATGAGTTGTGCAGTAGTGTTGGTTGAAATTAATATGTTATTTATTCATTGAAAGCATATTGTTTCTCGACGGTGAGTATTTGACCAAATTATAATTTGCTGTAGTTTTGTCTTGACAATTTATGTTTCTTTCTCTTTTTCTTTTCAAGTTGTATAAGGAGAAGAAAGCCGCACCCAACTCGTTTCCCTGTGAAGAACAAATTTGAGGTTAACAGTTACAAAATATGTTTTAGCTGGTTTGTGCAGACACTGATGTGCAAGTCATACACTGGTGTTGGAGACCATTTTGTGCATAATTTAATGTGTAGACAAGGAGTTCTTTGAGATGCCTTCTAAAGACAAAAGCAAAGCTTCTATTATAAGAATGCTAAGCAAACTTGCAGCAAACTGTACACATAATTGATTATGCTTGTTATTATTAGTAAGGATATCTAAGACATTATGTATTCTTCTTGTGGAGCCGTATGTTTCTAATATTTGTGTAATGTACTTCATACTGTTTTTGAGGTCATTATTATAATGATATGAAATTTTCATACATGGTTATTATTTTTTATGTACTATTTATTATCTGTAGCAACTGAATATTGTAATAGTTCAACAATTAGAACATTATATAATATGGGAAAGAGAGTACAAAGACATCAATAAGGTACTTGTTTATTGCCATTTTATTGCTTTGGCATTGGTTGTCTATTGCCGCTTTATTGCTTGTTTATTGCTTTCATATTGCTTTTGTATTGCATGTCCATTGCCACTTTATAATCTACATATAATGGAGTGGAAGCAACTATAGATATTGTCAAAATTAACCATTCTTATATTGTCGTCTTTTATGTATCAATACTGTCGTATAGTGACTGCCATCTCTTGCTCAAGATCCCAAATTTTTCAAGTAAACTGAATTTAAATTTCATTTCATGGTATCAAAATAATTACATGGTCTCCTAGATATCAGAAGTGCAATGGAAAATTAATGAATTGATCTAGACAAATAGAGACCTGAAGTGATACACATCGACCTTTTTCTGTGAGCTGATTCTATAAATAGAAATTGTCTGGTGCTTTTTGTCTTAAGAAGGGTGGTTTAACTTTGCCTTATTTGCTTTTGGTCTGTAACATTATTTCTCATTGGCTGTTCTTGGAAATATTTTTTTTTTCTTTCTTTCCTTGTGTATCCCTTAGAACTTGCCTTTTGCCTTATGGAATTGTAGATGTTTATTTGTATGTAGTAATGGTGGATTTGTGTGCAGTGAGAATTTCTAATTTCAACTCATGTGGTTGAGTTTTGCATATATGAAGAATTATTTGTTATTCATACATTAATCGAACTCTTTGAGTTTGCATACAGTCAAGTATTATACATAAACTTTGTGGACACTACTACAAAAAAGCAAAAAGACGACGGTAAATCACCGTCGTGTATTCGGTTTTTCAATGGTCGTGGAATCCACCGTCATCTTTTCCCTCATAAACCACGACGCTAAATCACCGTCGTTGTTACAATATACAACGTCATCAACAAATACAAAACGACGTCTGTATACTGCAAAAAGATCTAAAAAAGCAGTCGAGGATGAGAATAGACGACCAACTCTCTAAACAAACCGTCGTTAAAAAGGAAAAATATGACACATTAACAGAACATGGCACATACAACGACGAAAATTAAAATAAGACGCCGTTAAATATCATTTTCACGACAATAAAAAATATGTCGTCTTTAAATACATTAGAAGACGACGTTATTGATACCTACTACGTCGCCTATATAAAAATAACCGTCGTAAAATATATTTTCCACTTCGATTTTTCTATAAAAGATGACGTGGAAATAGTTGTCAGTGTCATTATTTACGACGTTTGTATTTATAGAGTAGACGTTGAACAACGAAACAACGTCGGTTACAAATATATGAGAGTCGTATTACAAAATTTATACGTCCTATTTTCTGAAACAAACAACGACGATAAATATTAGACGTTGTTAAGTAAAACAACGTCGAAAACAAATAAAAACAGACGTGTTTAGTCTGCTAAAGTTCTAAAAAATAGTCGAGGATGAGAAACGACGACCAACTCAAACAAATCACCGTCGTTAAAAAGGAAAAATATGACACATATTAAAAGAACAAGGCCGCAAGATAGACATACAACGACGACAACTAAAACACTACGCCGTCAAATATAATTTTCACGACAAGAAAAAATATGACCTCTTTAAATACATGAGAAGACGACGTTATTGAAACATACTACGTCTCTTATTTACAAACAACCGTCGTGAAATAAATTTTCCACTTCGATTTTTCTAAAAAAGATGACGTGGAAATAGTTGTCAGTGTCATTATTTACGACGTATGTATTTATATAGTTGACGTTGAAATGCGAAACAACGTCGGTGGCATTTATGTAGTCGACGTTGTATTTATATGTATTCATTACTCACGACGCACTTATTAATATAGACGACGTTGAACTTCTAAACAACGTCGGTTCCAAATAAATGAGAGCCGTATTACAGAACATATAGACGGCGTTGATTATGATGAGAGCCGTATTACAAATAACGTCGTTTAATTGATATTAGACGGCGGTTATAATGAATTACCGTCGGAATTCATTTCGTTCCTCTTCGTTTATAAAAGAACTTGCGACGTGGAAAATATATGATGACGTCGTATTTTTTAACGTTCAGATTATATATCTCGTTTTTTAGACATCGGTATTATGGGATTGGAGTCGTGTTATTTTGAATTACATGGCGGTTCTTAATCCTTCCCCGACGTGATATCCTGAATAATTGCTTCACAATAGCGTCGTGGTTCTTCATTGTTACGTTGCTTTAAGACGTCGGTAAATATGATGAATAAATGGTTCACAATAACGTCGTGTTTTATTTGAACGTAGAAAGTGAAGAAATCACATTACAATATATTACAAAATTAATGTCATACACTGCCAATTACATAAGCATCATTCAATCCATATATCTTCACACCCATCTCGAATATTTTGACCGCCTAACTCACCCACCAGTTCATCAAATGTGTCAACATTTGGCATCCCTCTAGTAAATGGCTCACACTCAATTATCACATCACCTAAGACTTCATCACCAATAACATCATTATATTCTCTATTAGGCATTGATAACACTACCGACCAACCACGATGCATCGGGTCGTCAACAAAAAATATTTGTTTGACTTGAGAAGCCAAAACAAATTGGTCATTCCTATGTCCAATTTTACTCAAATCTACAAGGGTAAATCCAAGTTCGTCGACTACAAGACCAGAACTATCTATCCAATCACACCTAAAGACTGGGATTGTAAACTTTTGGTAGTCAATGTCCCAAATTTCTTGAATGACACCATAGAAACCCATATTTGAGAGAATTGGGTTTTTATCCTTGGCACTAGCAACTTGCATGGTATGTGCAAGTAAATAAACTCCACTATTTTGAGTTGTCCGCACATCATCTTGTGCCTTGATATTGAATTTAATACCTTTAATAAGATAGCTCCTATATAATGGCACTGACATGTTTGGACCAGCTGCTAGCCACCTTAAATTTTCTGATACGCCATGATTGTCTTCCTCAAGTTCACTTTGAACCTGCAAATTAATCATATCTTAATTCAATCTAACATATAAATAAGAAGAAAATTAAAAGAGAAATATGTTATTCAACAACATATACCTTCAAGCGTAGCCATTGAATGAAAGTGCTATTGTGCTTATCCTGCAGCCACTTTGTTCTCTTTCTAAATTTTGGATAAGCAATCTTGATGTGGATCATATGTTGCCTACATGACACGAAAAATTCAAGCATTACGGTCCCAAATATAGAAGATAAACATAAGAAATAATTTAAAATGGAAACTTAAAGAATAAAGCTCATACGTACTCGATATAAGGTAGGACTTCCTCCGTATTCTCCAAGACATATAGATGTGCTTGATTCAACAGGTCCTGATCAACTACGCTCACTGTGAAACCTGATAATGGCTTTGAAAGTCCCATCTTTTGGCTTGAAGGCACTCCAACTGTACTAACATCAGATAAATGCTGAGTACAAAACTCTACCGCTTCTTCAGCTATATACCGCTCAGCAATGCAACCTTCGGGATGGGTACGGTTCTGAACATACCCCTTCAGCACTTTCATATATCTTTCAAACGGATACATCCACCTAAAATATACTGGCCCACATAGACGAACTTCTCTGACAAGATGTACTACTAGATGAACCATGATATCAAAGAATGAAGGGGGAAAGTACTTCTCAAGCAAACACAGAGTAACTACTACATCTTCTTCCAACTTATCTAGCTTGGAAACATCAACAGTCTTTGCACATATAGCATTGAAGAAGAAGCACAAACGAGTTATTGCATACCTTGCAGGCTTCTCCAAAACAGAACGAATTGCCACAGGGAGCAATTGTTGCATTAAGGTATGACAATCATGTGATTTAAGGCCAAGAAGTCTTGAATCTTGTAAAGATACAAGATTTTTAATATTTGAAGAATAACCTTCAGGGACCTTCATACCATAGAAAGAATTGCAAACCTCTCTCTTCTCTGCTCTTGACAAATTCCAAGGCCCAGGAGGCAAACGAGTACGTCTTTCTCCATACTCGGGTTGCAAATCAGTTTTGACCCCCATGTTCAATAAATCTAATCGAGCAGCAATCCCATCTTTATTTTTTCCAGGGATCTCCAGCAATGTACCAATGATACTATCGCAAACATTCTTCTCAATGTGCATAACATCTAGGGCATGCCTCACAGGAAGGTATTTCCAATACTCGAGATCAAAGAATATTGATTTCTTCTTCCAACAAACTCTGTCACCATTTTCAACCATATGCAGCACTTCTTCTCCGGTTAATGGCTCGGGAGGTATGTCATATTCAGGTTTCCCATTAAAAGCTGCACGTTGCCTCCTATATGGATGATTGATTGGTAACCCTTTTCTATGCCCAATGTAACAAATTTTGTGGCCATTTTTCAACCTGTGACTAGGTGTATCATCGCCGCATATTGGACAAGCTTTATATCCTTTAACAACACAACCAGATAAGTTTCCATATGCGGGGAAATCATTAATTGTCCACATTAATGCAGCTCTGAGTGTAAAGTATTCTCCATTATGTGCATCATACACTCCTCTAATCCCAACCCACAAGGATTTTAAATCATCAATCAAAGGCTCCAAGTAGACGTCTATATCATTTCCGGGTTGTTTAGGACCGGAAATCAATAAGGTTAACATCATGAACTTTCGTTTCATGCACAGCCATGGAGGGAGATTATATGTAACTAAGATAACCGGCCAACAACTATATCTGCTACTTAGAGAACTGTGGGGATTGAATCCATCAGATGAAAGAGCCAATCTCAAGTTTCTCGGCTCATTACCAAACTCAGGCCATTTATCATCAAGAAGTTTCCAAGACGGGGAATCCGCCGGATGAGACATCTGACCGTCAATTGATTTTCTAGCAGCATGCCACCAAGTCAAACTCTTAGCTGTCTCATGTGATTGAAACATCCTTTTAAACCTTGGAATTGGGGGAAAATACCACACCACCTTCGCTGGCACACCCTCTTTCAAGATTGAATCTTTGCCTTCCTTCCACCTTGAGATACCACAAGTAGGACAATTAGTTGAATCCTCATACTCCTTCCTATACAAGATGCAATCATTGGGGCATGCGTGCATTTTCTCATAACTCAGCCCCAATGCACACAAAGTCTTTTTAGCCTCATACATGGAGGTTGGTATTGTATTTCCTTCTGGAAGCAAATCGCCTTGAAGTATCAATAATTCTGTAAAACAGACATCACTCATCCTATGTTTTGCCTTCAAATTATACAACTTCACTAATGCCGATAACTTCGTGTACTTTCTACAACCAGGGTACACTGGTTGATCTCCATCCCCAATCACATTGGCAAACTCATACGGATCCGAACCAAAATCACCAAAATCATTATCATCCATATCAATTTCTTCAGACACAAAACTGTACCTACTATGGCCATCATCTTCTTCAACATTTCTACTAGCATTAGTAGTTGCTTCCCAAGGTTCTCCGTGAAATGTCCAATTCTTATAGCTTTGGTCAATTCCATTAAAGTATAAGTGATCCCTTATAATTCCAACCCCAAACAACTTCAAATTAACGCATTTAACACATGGACAACGGATATGTGTTGTAGTTAGAAGATTTTCTACAGCAAAGTTCAAAAATGCTTCCACCCCAAATTCATATGCCTTCGATCTTCTATCCGAGTGCATCCATGACTTATCCATCTTCGACACTATAACCTATTATCTATAATAAAGTGAAAATACAGGCAATGACCATCACTATAGCAGATTATACAATGATCTAATCGCAAGTAATACACAACAGAGACGACGGGTTTTAAACAAAAACAGACGTATTTGGCATATATAGACGACGGATTTTCAACAGACGTCGTCTATTATAAGTAATACAAACGACGGTTTATGAAAAAACCGTCGTGTATAAGTAATACAACGACGGTAGTTTAAAAACACCGTTGTGTAATCGTCGTCGTATGCCTTAAAATTCGTCGTGTCTCAGTTTATTTTCAAGAACACAAAACCCATTAAGAACACAACATATATATGAAACCAAGTAAGAAACCAACATATACATGAAACCAAGCATGAAAACAATAAATCCATTCCGTACCGACGTAAATTTAATATTCCACGACGGAAACTTCATTTTTCGGATTAAGAACGTAAGGCCGTTCATTTTGAAGCTTCATTTTTCGGATTAATTTTAAATTTATTTTGAATTTTTTATATAACGACGACTGAAAAACCACGTCGGTGTTAAGAAATTAAAGACGTTGTAAATTATATAAACCGACTTACATATTAAAATGACGTCGTTTAAAGCGTAAACCATGTCGTATGTTTTTCTGTACGACGTAAAATATGTATTCCATGACGCAACCACCGTCGTTAAAAATTAATACTCTAAACCCATAAAACTAAATTATACAATTTAAAAAATTAAGTTTATAAAAGGTTTTATGGTTTTAAAGCCTAACATATACCCTAGACTACCCAAAAATTATACTTTAAAAATAAACCCCAATAAATAACAACCCTAATCTCTAAACCCTAGACTCTAAACCCTAAACCATAAAACTAGAAGTGATTTTATGACTCATCAAAATAATTTTATTTTGGATGGTCATTTTAAATTTTTGTTATTCAAAATGAATTTTTTCAAGGTTTATGTGGAAGAAAATATATCAATGACTTCATAGGAGATGACTTTTCAATTTTCTGATTTATTTTAAATTTATTTTGAATATTTTGATATAAAAATAATAAAATATTCTTACCACAAAAACAAACCACGTCGGTGTTAATAAATTGTAGACGTTGTAAATTGTAATAGACTACTAAGTCGTTAAAATGACGTCGTTAAAATGAGAAACCATGGCGGCTATTTAACTATACGACGTAAAATATATATTCCACGACTTAACCGCTGTCGTTACATAAACGTCGTCGATGATACCCTGAACCCTTAAGAAATTGAAGATGTTGTAAACCATAAACGACTCAATTGTTCAAAGAACGTCGTCTAACTATATTTTTACGTCGTATTTGTTTAAAACACGAAACAACAAAATACGACGGTTTTTGACTTTATTAGGTCGTTGGAAAAGTATTACACGTCGGTTAAGCAATTTGTATGTTTGTTTTTTTTTTAATTTAAGAAAACCTCAACAAATTTTTACATTACATATTATAGAGAAAATTTGTACATTATACATAAATATCAAGTGTTCAATAATTGCCCTGTTTAATAATTTGGAAAACAAACTCTGCCCATTCATTCCGGACTTCATCAATGGCTTCTTGGGGGTATGAAGCTTCCTGGTTTCCCTTGGCATACTGCATAAACAATGACTATTAGGGTTTATAAATAAAAAGAAATTCAATCACAGACGACGATATTTTTCATAACCGACGTAGTATATCCATTCAACGACGTTAATTTTACATGACCGTCGTTGATAATACAAAAAACGACGTGAAATGTATGAAGGTAATTTCTTCTTACTTTATTCTCAAACCCCAAGGAAGGATCCATGATGATGTCCCTCATGAAGCGCATCACATAATACCCGCATTCGACATTGCTGGGTTGCTTGGGTGTGCCTGAGAGAGTTTTCCAAATTACATTTTTACGTCCTGCTCGGGCTATGTGGGTATTATATATTTTTAAAGCACTGTTCACGATGTTTTTCGCCTCTTCGTCGACCACACGATGACCTGGCAGAGGATCCAGAAAATAGACGGTCTCCTTCTTTGCTCTTACAATCAACAAGATCCAATGACGGCTGCACAAAATTAATATAAAAACGACGATTATTTACAAAAACGACGTATTATAGTATTTCACACGACGAAATAAAGTAGATAACGACGACATTATATATTTATCACGACGATAAATAAATACCGACGTGGTTAGTAGTTTCAAACGACTAAATAAAATAAAACACCGACGTGGTTAGTTTATAAGCTGTCATTTATTGAAAATCATAAAAACAAAATCCTAAGGAGACTAACCCTGGATTGTAAGGCATCATGAAAATCTGTTCACCGTCTGTCTTCTGAAGTCGAGCTGCTACCAGTCGTGATCTTTCAGTTATTGTGCCAGAGTTGGCACTAACTGTAGCAGAGTCGATAAAGCCAACCATGCTGCACATATTGGCTTGTTTCAAAACATCGTGTAAGTACCTAAATACATAAAATAATATAAACAAGTCAGCACAAGTACCTAAATACATAAAATAATATAAACAAGTCAGCACAAACAAACACGACGTACTGAAATAGATGAGGACGTTATAATATATTTATCACGACGGTAGTTAGTTAAGACGACGTGGTTAGTTAGTTAAGACGACGCAATATATAAACCAACGAGGTATTATTTTAGAAGTACAAACCTCATATATACAGCCAATACAGTAGCTCCAATTTCTTCCATGCTTGCAAATTGTGTAATATCTTCAGGCAGGAGGAAGGTATCGCGCTCACCACCAAACACCTCCTTATCAATTGTAAATTGGAGTGTCTTATCCTCAGGCAGGAGTGTCGTTTCCACAAAACGACAAAGGGTTTTTAAAGAAGATGGCGCCTCCATATTTGAATAAGCACCAACTTCAATAACCTGTTTAAAGAAATAAAAAAAATGACGTGGTAATTCAATAAAGACGACGGTTTAAGGAATAAAACGTCGTCTTAAAAGTATTTAAACGACGGTAAAAAAACGGTCGTGGTAATTCAATAAAGACGACGGTTTTATGAATAAAGCGTCGTCTGAAACCATTTAAACGACGGTGCAAAAACCGTCGTTTAAATATTTTATTACGTCTTAAAAAAAGTCCGCCGTCTAAGTTTTAAACAAACGACGGATTAAATAAAAATATCGACGTCTGAAATTTTGAAAAACAAATAAAAAAGGCAAAGTTATGTGAACATACCTTGTCGTCATGCTTTTCTTCATCTTCTTTCTCCTTTTCTTCTTCCTTCTCTTCATCTCTTTTTTCTTCTTCCTTCTCTTCATCTGGCTGATGTTTCCCCATTTTGGCAGTATCATCCTCCAAATGTAGGGATCTCACATCACCTCCAGAGCAGCTAGCTTTGTCAGACATTGGATTTTTGGGGCTTTGGCTAATTCTTGGTTTAAGCATGCTTGGATCAAAATTGGGAATTAATTGGGAAAGCTGACTCAGGAAATGCTCCCTCTCAGCCTCTACCAATTGTTTTGTCCTAGCCTCCATCCTTAAGGCCTCTTCCCTTGCCTTAGCCTCCATCTTTTTAGTCTCTTCTTGAAGGAGAACTCTTAAACTGTCCTTCAAACGGTCGTCAAAGCTCACCCTCTGTGGTTTGGGCAAATTGAAATATTGCCTTGGGGAAACACCAGCACCAACTCCCCTCACTCTGCCAGGATGCTCGGGGCCCAAAGCCATGGTCAGCACATCATTGCTGCCATCTACTCTGACTTTGCCTTCCGAGACTTGTTTCTGCAATTCATCCTAAAAAAAAATAAACAAAAAAACACACGACGGTTATTTATGTACAAACGACGTATTATATAATTTCACACGACGCAATAACGTATAAACCGACGTTATTATAACTTATCACGACGGTAGTTATACCGACGTGGTTATTTATTTAAAACGACGAAATGAATAAACAACCGACGTCTTATGCTATAATTAAAGAAAACAGAGTAGTGATTCCTATTTAGACCGTTAACGACGTTTTTAAAAAAGTTTCGACGTGGTAATATCATTCAAACGACGCCAAAATGAACCACCGACGTCTTATGCTATAATTACAGAAAACATAGTAGTGATTCCTATTTAGACCTTTAACGACGTTTTTAAAAACTTCTCGACGTGGTAATATCATTCACACGACGGAAAATATAACATACGACGTAATAAGAATAATTCACAGTTTAATAAAAATTTAAAACAGAGTGATAGTAGGCTTACAATTAATTTTGCTTTCTCTGCCACCTTTGGATCAGGGATGTTACCATGTTTGTCCTGTCTAGCTCTCTTCCATAAGGTAGATCGATCAATTTCTACCCCAGGCATGGTTTCCTCCAATTGATCCTCCAATCCAGCATATCCTTTTCGAGACAATCGATGATTGTACTCGAGTTTCTCCCTAATCTGTGCATGTTGAGAATGCACAGACTCAAAATCTTTGGATAGCCTTGAAGCTACAAAGACATCCCATTGTGCTTTCTCTATGAATTTATATGTTTCAGGGGGTTGGCTTAATTTCTCCCTGTCATTGGTGTATGGAAGGATATAATGCCTCGTTAGTGTAGACTTGAAATCCTTCCATTTCTTGGAAGCAGAAGCTAAAACAGAGGTCTTGCCCCCTTGGCCTACGACAAAAGCCATGTCAACTGCTTCCCAAATCTGCTCCTTTATATCCTTGGGGATTTGGGACCATTTCTTGTCCACAAGTGGGATCCTGGAGCGTGCCAACACACCAATATACGACTGCATCTCAATATGTGCTTGGCCAACACCTTTCCCCCTTTTATTGTACTCAACAATTGGCCTCAGTTTCTGAAGCTTTCTCTTCACAACACGAGGCATTGTGCTCATACCTCGACCAGTCTTTGAATCATCAGAGATTGTTGTCTGGCTGGTAGGTTCTGTCTCAGCAGATGATGAAGCAAACTTCATCTTCTTCGAAGACTTCATCTCCTTCGAAGACTTGTCTTGAGGAGCTACCATTCCAAGCTTCTTGGAGCCAGAATCCTTAGTTTGTTGTTGAGAAACCATTTTAACTGACAAAACTGCAAGTGAAAATATTTCAGGAAAACATTAAGAACACAAACGACGGTATTAAAAAAATACGACGTATGATATGATTTTAGACGACGCAATGAAATAATCTCAGACGTAATAAATGTTTAAAACCATTATTTATATAACGTCGTGGTATATATGTTCACACGACGTCAATAGTAATACACCGTCGTGGTAAAACTATTATTTATATAACGTCGTGGTATTTATGTTCATACGACGTCAATAGTAATACACCGTCGTGGTATTAACATTCACACGACGTAAAACAATAAGATATTTTGTCGTCTATATTAGATACCAACCCTAGTTTCTTTTTCTTTATATTTTATCAAATAAGGGAAAAAAAAAAACCATTGTTCAGAGAAATCAAACCTGCAATTAAACAAGCATATAAAAAAAGACTATTATTTTAAAAACAACTTTGTCAATTTTCAGACGACGCTAGAACAACTGACGAACCGTCGTGGTCTACCGTCGTCTTATTTAGTTGAGGTAGTTGTCTTCAAAGTTGGAAACTTTCCCTCTTTGTCTGTATATTTTATCAAACTTGGAAAGAAGTAAAATGATTTTGGCCAGAAAAAAGGTAAAAAGATTTTTCAAACAAAAAACGTATGAGCATGCAAAACAGTAACCAAAATAGTGAAAATGAAAGCTTACCTTTTGCGTGCAATGAAAGCAAGAGGAAGATGATCGATGTTTAAGTTCAGAGACGACGAAGAAGACGAGAGGAAGACGATGAGAAACTCTGACAATGCTCTGACAAGGAAAAAAGACGAAAAGGTTTCTCTGGGAGATTGAAATTTTTAATCGGGTTTGGAAACAGTGCATGTGTAAGTCGAAAAGTTGCTTACATATAAAACCATTTCAAAAAAATAATACGGCGGTTACATTTAACTACGTCGTTTTTAACTAACACGACGCAATATTTTTCGTTCGACGTGGAATCATTTCATTTAACGTCGTTAGGTTTAATATAACCGACGTGGATTTTAATTTTTAAATTATGAATAGAATTTTTTTTTCCCGTGACCTTTCAGTTTATTTTTCAATTACAGTGCGTTATAAATAGAGTTTTTTTTCCGGAGAAAATTTAAAACGAAGGAAATTAATATTCTGCAATATGTAAAATTTCTTTTTTGGATGACAGATTTAAATAAAATAAGAATATAAAAACAACTAATGTGTAAGTCAAGTAGACGAAAAGTTGCTTACATATAAAACCATTTCAAAAAAATAATACGGCGGTTACATATAACTACGACGTATAAATTACAAAATACGACGGTACATTTAACTTCGGACGTGGTAAATAAATACGACAGTAGTTTGTAGGTACCGTCGTAGTAAACTCAAAAATTAAAGTACATAAGTAATAACTCGCGTCATGGTAGATTATTTAACACGTCGTTTTTATTAATTTACCGACGTAGATTTCTGTAATATACGTCGATCATACCGACGTTGATTTTACAATTTAAACGGCGGTTTTTTTGTAAGGACCGCCGTTGGTTTTAAAAATTTATTCTATAAATTTGTCGCTTTCATTCATTTTCGGTTTACATTTAAGGTTCCAAGTTCTTCCTCTTTCAGTCTCTCATGTCTCAAAGACAATAATTTGGATGTTTTCTCAAAGAGAAATTGAGCTTACTCGCATCAAATATATGTCCACAAGAAGAAGCTTGTCAACTAGCCTTCTCACTTCCTTGATCAAGCCTGATAGGACACTTAGTGCTTCTGAATACTCCTTGCTTTCCATCAAAAGAGATGCAAGCCTGGCCTCCACTCGCTGTCGAAGGAAAGTTCGCTTCTCAGGGAAATCTGAAGATCAGATGTGCCTGATCCTCTGCTTGATTTTCTTGCCTAAGAAGATCCGTTGGATTTGTGATAGCCTCTTCCTTTATCCGTAGAGCTTCAGAAGAAGAAGATGGGTTTCAAGAATGCGATAAAGAATAGAAATGGCTTCAGATGGCCTCTAAAGCATGAGCAATTGAATCAGTAGTTTCTGGGAGATAAGAAAGATATGTTAAAGAAACTGAAACAACGGCGGTTTTCTGTTCTACCGTCGTCTTTTCTCGTCGTCTATATTAAGTTAAGATGGCGGTAGATTTATAATTACCGACGTAGATTATTTTGTTAAACGTCGTTAAGTGTACTACAACCGACGTGGATTTTATTTTTAAATTATAAATAGAGTTTTTTTTCCCGTATTCTTTCAGTTTTAGTTTTCAATTCCAAAGCGTGATAAATAGATTTTTCTTTCCCGAGGAAATTTAAAATGAGGGAAATTAATGTTCTAGAATTTATAAACTAACACGACGCAATATTTGCAAATATGTGTCATCTGTTAAGATTATGATGTGGAACAGAGTTCCATCTGGTAAGATTTCATAACCCTTGGGATCTTAGACAAATCTGATTATGTCGGCGGTGTTCTATATAAACCGTCGTGGTTATTTCAATTCTTGTCATTAAGTAGATCTACCGACGTAGGATAAGAAAATCAAAGAAAAAAATTGTTAACAAAAATTCTTATTAAGACGATCGTTAAAATTAAAGGTACGACGTATAAAATGAATAAATACGACGTTACATTTTATTGTACGATTTAAAGATAACGTCGTAGAACTATACGAGAATGACGTCGATATATTTATATTTTCCGTCGTTGTAAATTAATTTAATACGGCGATATTTTGTATTTTAAAGCCGTGGATTTGTTTGTAATTATACGGCGTCTTATACGAAAACCTCGTCGTGTTATTTTATGAGTAAAAACGGCAGTTTTTATTGAAATCGTCGTCTTTACTTTCTACGTCGGTCGATTCATAACTTCTGCCGTTCTTTGTTGGCATTGATTTTACACTGCGGAAATCTGTTTCAAATAGACGTCGGTTGTTTAATTATGTACGTCGTTGTTTTTGAACAGCCATTTGAATCTCCATTTTTTAGTTGTCTAAGGTTGTATTACACGACGGTGTTTTTAGAACCGTCGTCTTTTTATAAACCACGACGGTTTTCACTTAGACCGTCGTTGTTTTCTGGTCGTCTTTTTCACTTTTTGTAGTAGTGCCATTTGATTTAGTAGCTTTTCTCTTGCTAATAATATCTTCTTATTTTTTTGTCAAACTATAGAAATATCGTTGATAAAAACGAAAAAACTCGATTACAAGAGCCACACAGCCAATTAATCACTTAAACCAAAGATATCATAAAGTACAGTCATATATCTTATGCGAGTCACCAGGAGATTCATTTCGTAGAATTAGCAATCCAACTAAATTTGCATGGCACATAAAATTAGTTGCTCATCATACCTCATTCGATGTGTTCCAAAAGACATGTTGTAGATTTTTAGTCACATTCGCATACATTACGGATTAATTATTTTTCCCACAACTTTAATTTCTGAAGATCTATGCAAAGTTATGTAATAGAAGAGAAAAGAGAAGGGCAATTTTGTACATTTGTGAAAACTGAAAAGAAAACAGGTATTCAAAGCAATAGCTGAAGGAGAGCAGAAGCATTTAAGAGGGTATTAAAGAAGTAGGTGAATCTCTCTGTCTGAAACACAAAAAGAAGAAGAAGAAGAAGAAAAAAAAGAGGACTTTGTTGAAATGGAGTACTCACAAGTATCAACTGATGATGGGGAGGCGGAGGTGAAAGAGATGAGAGGTGTTTCCTATAATTTCTACTTACACCCATGCCACTTCCTTGAAGAAGCAGTTAGGGCCTTTTTCAAGTGTTTGGGTATTGAGAATAGAGCACAGGAGGAAAAAGATGATGGGCAAAAAGACACTGAAACAAACCCTAATAAAATTGCTCCTTCAACCTCCCAAGCAGAGCTACAAGATGATGCTGCAGATCCATCAGTCACAGCAACAGACACAACAGAAGCTGATCCAGCTCCATCTTCAACTACTAAACAAACCTCTGTTAGTCTCTCTCTCTCTCTCTCTCTCTCTCTCTCTCTCTCTCTCTCTCTCTCTCTCTCACTTTGCAGACATCAAGTTCTTTTTATTATTATTTATTATTGAGCACCGAAAGGTGATTCGTACTTGAAACCTCTTCCAGGATTAAGAAAACAAATACCAGAAGATAAACTTCAGCTGATACTGGGTACATTAAATACGATATATATGTTCTAAGTTAATGCACATGTATATATATGTGTTTTTATGTGCAGGAAGTTGCTGCAAGCTCAAGGGTTGTTAGACAACCAATAACCACGGGGGGAGGTGGGCAGATCAATTAATAGGCCTATGATGTGGGTCAACAAGCCTATTAATTACATATACCTCTCTCTTTTTCCCCACTTTTTCCTCTTTATTTTCTCCATTTGTTTTTGTATGCTTTTGAGTTTGTATGAGGTACTGGACTGTGTGGTTGTGGGTGTAACTTGAAAGACTATATTTGACAGAACTCAACTTCGTCTCTAGAATGAAATGCATAATTTTAGCTTAGCAGTGGCATGCATAGATTTTGAGAACCCGTTTATTTGATAGGCAGCAAACTGTTCTCAGCAAAGTTTTACAAGTTACTTGCAACATGTCAAATTGAAAAGTAAAGTTGTGTTTTTAACACGTACGCAAGGATTTATATTCTGCCAGGATCAACTTGCTCTTGCTTACCTGCCACCAGAAGCATTGCCTACTTATTTTTCTGACAGAAAAAAAAAAAAAAAAAAACAGAGTATCTATTCCAAATCTGTCTAGCCAAAGGAAAGTCACCAAAATTGTGTTAAATGCAAACGTGCGACTATTAGTACTGCGAAATGACTCATTAATAAGTCTTACGATTTCAGGAACCTGACTTCAAACCAAGCCACTGTGCTTTGAGAAATGAATTTGTTCATTTTCGATCTTTTTCTACGCCTTCAATGGCGAAATGGATTCACAATTTATATCTAGTGCAATATAAAAACATGAACTAAACTATATTAAAGAATGAAAACAATGAAGTACGATGAACTGGTTATAGAGCATAAATCTAGTCTGAATCAAAATTTAATGACAAATGTTAATATTGGTAGGTAAATAACTTGAGCAAATGAAAATAAAATCTAAATATCTGAAAGCATATAAAAACTCTATTCAACCATAGGAGCTTTCGACTAGTGTAAAAACACGCCGAGATCTTGTTAGCAATGGACTGTGATAAGCACACACACCTAAACTAGCAAAAATTGATAAACCAACACAACACGCAAAATAAAGCAAACCACGAGAACAAAACAATTTAACGAGGTTTGACAATTTATATTGACGTCTTTGGTGATCACCTTAAGAAATCTCACTGGTCAAAAAGAACAACTTTGGTTACAAGAAGAACCCCCTTTGCCCATTTCTAAACCCTAGGCCTTAATCTCTCTCTCATCATTTCTCAAACCCTTTCCCAATATCGCTTAAGGTCGTTATGGTGACGGAACATCGCTGTGAAATTGGGAATGTGGCTGTCCTATTTTCCAGTCAAGAGAGAGAGAGAGGCAGTGGCGGAGCTAGAAGCTAATATGTGGGGAGGGCCAGTACCATAAATGCAAGATTATATAGAGCTATACTATAACTAATATTGTAGTTGATACATAAGAAAAAATTGGGTTTTCATGGAGTTTGGGGGCCCTCGAAACTGAAGGACTAAAATCGTTTGGATATAAGCATGAAAGGCAATATTTTCTTTTATTTTGAGTCCTTGAACAATAACATTTATAAACATGAAACATACACCCTTCCTCAAACCTTTTGATGCCTTCGTAAACTCTCACCTTTTGGTAATTCCCTCTCGCTGTTAGAATTAACCTTGCCCCAAAGTCCTATTTATATCCTGTAGGACTTGGGTTACAAGTGTACTTTAATTAGGAAACAAAAAAACAACTAAAACCCTATCAAAATAGGCTTAAAACGCAACAGGTCAGCAAAATCTGCGAAAACCGATCGGTTGGCGAGCAATTGCTGACCAGTAGCCTGGCAATGGCGCTCTCTCGAGAATACCAACCGGTTAGTTGGCAATTGCGGACCGGTCTCCCTGCAATTGCATCATGATGATCTAGCAACCTCCTTTTGTTGTTTTCTTCTACTTGTTTACTTCCCCACATCAATGGTGAGCCAATCTTTAACAAGTTTTTAGGGACGTCACAATGTATGCTTAGTTTAGTTTTGTCGATTTACTTTGTTAGTTTTGTTTATTATTTAATATTTATGTGGCTTTGGATGTTTAGAGGGTTGGAATTGAGGTTACCTTGGTCAACTCTCCGTTGACGACTTTAAAGAATTAATTGACTCAAGTTAATTTTCACTTGGCAGGAATTCTTGTTACTTGCAATTGGAAAATCGAAGTTTTAAGTTTTAATTATTTGAACAAAAAGTTCACAACCTAGGTTTTATTGGTCTTTGTTCATTAGTTAAATTATTGTTAAAGTTCCAATCTTTCTTTTTTTCGGTGAAGAAACGGGGCTAACACCCAACAGAGAAATTAAACAATGGCTCGAGGCCTACATACTCCAAGTAAATCTTCATTAAGAAAAGACCTAATAATATAAGGAGGATCTAACTCAAGACATGATGACAGACCCAACTCAAGACATGAACCTAATTTAGCTAATCTATTTGCCACCATATTGCACTCACGATATACATGATGAATGGAACATACTCAGTTTTTGTCTATATAGTCTTGGCATCCCCACAACATAGTAACAAGAGGATGAAAGTCTTCCACATCTTTATTAAGCAGGTGTACCGCAATTGCTGAGTCAAACTCAAGCACAACTGCACTGCAACCCATATCCCAGGCAATTTTCAGTCCAAGATAGATGCCCCATAACTCAGCTTCCAAGACTTATCCTACACCAAGATTAACAGCAAAGCCTCTAATCCACTATCCAGAACTATCTCTTAGTACACCACCACCAGCAATGCATCCATCCTCATCTTTTCTGCACTCGTCGATATCGATTTTAATCACTTCATTCGGGTATTGCCAAGCGAGCACAACAAGAGAACGGGTAGGTTTTCCAATCTTTCATACTTGCGTTGCGTGCTGATTGACCATATTTTTAGTTGATTTTTATTGTTGTTGCTTGTATTTATTATAAAAAAACAACTCTCTGAAAATCTAAAAAGACAACAAAAAAAAGAAAGAAAAGGAAGAAGGTATTAGTCAAAGTCTATCCTTGGATAAATATTTTCTCAAAAAATTCTAATGATTAGTTGATTATAAATAATAACAAAACACCAATTCTTAGGTGATAGAAATATGTAATTTAGACCGACCCTGCTTTGTTGTTGTTGTTGTTGGTGTTGAAATGAGGGGATAAAACCCCAAACAAAACAAACTACTCATAATGGTTTAAACCAACCCTGGTTTTTGGAACAACTCTTAATACTTGTTCTTTTTTTCTTTTTCTTTTTTTCTTTTTTGAAATAAAGTTTAGGGGGAAATTGGCTACTCTCATCAAATCTACAACTTCAAGCTGGAAGGTCTTACGCGTGACACCTAACTGCCAGCTGCTATCAATATGGATTTATGTAGGAAATTATAGATCGCACACCAACGAGGATGGTTGGTAACGAGACTCAAACACTAATAGACACAATACATAACCCTTACCAACTCAACTAACTCTTCTTGGTTTAATACCTGTTCTTTGTCATCATTATTATACATATATTTTCTTCCTCACTTGACTTCAATCGTATTAAACAACCCTAATAGCCCCTTACAAAGGGTAGATTACTGAAACACCAAATAGTGGAACTGAGTCAAAGATCTTGAAACTATGTAAGCATCATCTGAACTCTCCAATCCATTATAAAATCTTTTCTTTTTCATTATTTTCCCCAGAAGGTTGAGTGTGAACTAAAACTTCCCTAGTGGAACTGAGTTAAAGATCCTGAGTTAGCCGAAAATTTGAAATGATCTGGAGAGAATCTCACTCGAAAATCACTTTCCTATAACCCTTTTCAATTGCCATAATTTTTTCGAATACAGTCCAATGACATCAATGACAAAAACTAGCAGCTAACTGGCATAACTCTCCTAAAGAGACTAAGAACACACAACAAACTCAACCAAGTTTTTGAAATCAAGAGAGAAAAAACACAAAAACTGATAAAGTTTCCTGACTTTATTTAACAAACTAAACCAATACAAAAAAGCTAAAACAATGCCAACAAAAGGAAAACCAATGACTGCTAATCTTCCTTTGGGACATGACATAGAGAGCGCCACCTAATTACTCCAAGATCTCAATGCATTAATGAGTAGTGGATCTACCATGACCAAGCTACAATACCTCAAAGAGCACCCTCGTAAGATGAGGAACAACCAAAGCTACCCAGATTTGAGGCAATATATCTGCAAAAGAAAAGTAGATCGACATACATCCACCAAAAGTCGAATAACCCCAAAGATCCAACAAGATATAGAGGCAAACCCCCCCGGATCAACTATCTCTTGACGATTTCGTTTTTACTTGGAGACAATTTTAAAATTGTAAAAAGTGGGTTTATCTTAAAAGTGGTCGAGTCTTTAACTTGAATCCAACTTTTTAAACTCAAAAACAGAATTTGAGTCCAAAACAAAGAAAACCTGTTTGGTGCTCTATTTTTAAAAACTCAAACTCAAGAACAACTAAAAAAACACCCCAATTATTAAGAACAAAAAATATATGTTTTTTCAGTTTTGTTCTAACAACCCACAAGTTCTCAAATTTTTAAGATTTGAAAATAGTTTTCAAGTTGCATACCAAACAAGTTTTTGAATCATAAAAATAGATTTAAGAACGACTTGTTTTTATGAAAAATCAAGGTTTTTGAGTTCCCTATTTAAATAGGATACCAAATGCCTAAATGATGATTTTCTTTGCATATTCATCGGTTTCTTTAGTATGCTTAACTGTTATTGCATGTTAGTAACTTGAATCTAAGACATATTTCAAAGAAAAAAAAAATAGTATATGGTTTTCAGATTATACCTTTGTTGTCAAAGCTAGGTAGGTTTCTTGAAATGCTTTTGCTTCGTGATTTAGTGTTGTTGCTTCGTGGTGATTTTATGTTGTTGATGCAGATTCGAATGAATAGTGGTTAGTGGAAGTTTGTGGAGGTTTGCAGCGGTTATGGTGGTTTGTTTTGGCCATTTGATTTCTCAGAGCTCGATATGGGAAGGCAATGCATCATGGACGATGCCTTGGGTGTGGGTGTTTAATTTTTTTGTTTTTGCAGCGTTTTTTTCGTAAAAAGTGGAATGATATAATTTTGGGAAATTTTTTAGGCAAAAATTTATTTTTGGTTCTTGTAATTTATTATTTTTATCACTTTAGTCCATGTTATTTCAATTTAGTCAATTTTACCTTTGTGGTTTCAATTTGAAGCAATTCAAGTACAATTCTCAATTTCTGTCAAATTTTTTTTTACTTCTGTTAGTTGTGGAGGGGCAATTTAATCCACAAATTACTAAAAAAATGCATTCCTTCTAAAAAAAAGTAATCGAAATATAAATTAAAAAATAATAATTTTAAAATAAAAATAAAACCTCTCTCCCATTCTCCTCACAACTCCAACCCAACGCTCAGCCCCAGGATGACTTCATCCTCCACCCAGAGAAGGACCTATGAAGGGACTTACCTGGACTATATAGTCCAGGTGGGTTTTTATTTTGCTAATAGAATCTTCAATACTCCTTACTCAGAAAAAAGATAAGCCAAAACAATCAATCAGGAAAGAATAAGAATAGAATTTGAATTCTCTTTGACTATTCCAGAATAGTCTTGTATAGGAACCATCATCTCATCTACATAAGACATAACATATATACTAATCCTGGCCGAATCACTTGAACTAACAAAAACCTAAAAAGCAGCCACTTTGCAACACCAATTAAAACCTATTCTATTTCAAGCCCATTTCTGTGTCATTTAACCAAGTAAATCTTCAACCTTAACAGTGATTTTTTTTTTTTCGCGTAAACATCTTGGTGATTTATTATATTTTGTGGGTTGTTGATTAATAATTGCTTTAGTTGCAAATGTGTATGTAGAGCCCAATTTTAAAATTCTAGGTCCGTCCGTGATATAGTTGAATCCAAGTTCGAATCTTCTTCGCTTTAAAATATCGCTTGTAAAACGGGAAAAAAAAATTCAGAACACCATTGAACTCACAAAAAGAACATTGTTTTGGACATAAGCATTATACAAGCATCAAAACACAAGTAGAGCATCCTGTTCCTATAGCAAAAACAAATGTTGATGGTGCTAATTTTCAGAAGAACAAGAACAACAGGGCCAAAACTTAATTGATAACTCTTCTGATTAACAATAAGGAAAAAGAGTAATACATAATCAAAATAATCAAAATATATAACCCACAATAAACCCAGCTTAAGTCCACCGCATCGCCTCATACTTTGCGTTCAATAAACTTCTCTCTTCCTCCCACTTTTCCTTCTCTTCTCTGTGCTTCTCCTTCTCTCTCTTCATCCTCTCCTCAAACTTTTCCTTCTTCTTTTTCAACTTCAGCTGAAACTCCTGCTCCAACATGTCCGCCCATAACTTGTACTCGCTCTGTTTGGCTTTGAGGTTCTGCAATCCCTGGTCACACTTATCCCTGATTTCGGATAATAGCTTCTCCAAGTATATAGCGTCCCCAACACCGATCTCACCTTTTGCTTTCTCTAATTCTTGGTCTAATATAATCTCAACCTTGCCCAGCTCTTCTCTGTTGATTGTCTTGGCCATCACGTTTTTTGTTCTTTTGGATTGATCGTCACCTTGGCTTTACGAACCCTGAAAGTGCATGCACCAACCCAAGAAAAAGAAAAACTAGCTAGGTTTGATTTGTGTGATTCATAAGGTAAATATCCATGTCCTTATATAGTGTACAGAAAAGCTTATTCGGTCTAGGAAACCGTTAGAGACGGGGATTGAAATTGGAACATGATTTAAAAAATTCAACTTAAAAGTAGAAAGTCACAACATTAAATTAACTAAAGCTTATAACCTAGATAAATCTGACATAGGGCAGAGGAAAAGGGAAAGTAAATCACACATATCAGATCAAATCAAGGCAGACAACGAGAATAAAAGAAATAGAAGGGGCAAATTAGACCATATCAAGAAGTATCAAGTTATATGTCAAATTTAACCTTGGAAAGAATTCGAGAAGGTGAATTGAGAATCTTACAAGTATTATCATAAATAATAGTGGACCACAACCAGAAAAAATACATGCATGTTGAAGATCGACCAAAAGAATTTGAGGTTAATTAATTGAGAATCTTATGCTTTTTCTGTTTTTACAAAGGATATTGAGAGATGAGAGAATCGAACTGAGGATCTCGGTTATGATGGTAAATGTTGTTATCCACTTGATTGCTACAAGTCCCTTACTTTTTCTTCTTGTTTTCTTGTTTTTTATTTTTTTTTATTTTTTTAATAAGAATAAAATAAAATTCTTAAGTTTCACCAAAACCAAATATATATTTTTTGCTAACCTATTACGAAATCAATCAATTCAAGTTGTTCTTTTAATTTTTTGGGATATGAGAAAGACTTGTCTGCCCTAAGGAATGGCAGACCAAATTACGGAGATGGGTTGCCACTAAAGAAGTAGCCCTACAAACTTTCAACAATAATACCAGAGATATCAACACAAAATTGGTTACGAAATGACATGAAAGTGGAATAATATGATCCAAAGTTTTGGAAATGATTTCAGTTCCTACAACATTACTAATTTTTTTACCAATTATATTAGATTATAGTTTAGTAGTATTTTTCACTACATTACTACAAAATGACACGGTATTATTTTACTAATTTTTCACTAAAATCTTTAATATTGGTGTCCGATTTTTTAATGGTATGTTCTCATACTTAGTACGAAATATAGAAATACCACACTCGTTAAGTCATCATATCATAGTTCATTGAATAGTAAATTTCACTCTTAAACAAGGATGAATATATGTTGGGGGTTATAGGGTGTTGAGGCCCAAAATATATAAGGCTGGACCCAAATATATTTCTAGTCCAGTACAACACTTAACCGAGAAAGGAGCCCGACTAGAGTAGGCAAGAATTTGTCGTATGTACTCGCACAAGTCATGGTCCACGTGCCGCGCCAAGCAAATACGCAGCCAGCCACACAGGGAGGTCGTAACAAGCCTGTAAAATGTACTGGTTCCATGAACCAGCGCTTATTGTCCCGTCAAGCACCGTTTAGCCCGGCCGCAGCCCATTACAATACGGGAAAAGCTTGAGCACAAACACGCCAAATAACACGCAACGCCGAGAGAAAAAAATCTTTATTCTGGCACCAAGCCACGCTACAAGCTTTAAGTGGGCTCAAGCCAAGCGAATGCTTGGGGCTTGCTGAGTGGGTTGTGGTATGGATGGTTACGAATGTTCATGAGACCCATTGATAGTCAAAGGAGTGGAAGTTTTGGGATGCTTGGGAGCACCAAAACTCAAGCCCATTTCTTGAGGCCAATCGCATAGGCAAGCATGAGAGAGAAACTGTCCAACACCTTAGAGAAATGGGCCATGACCTTAAAGAAGTAGTCCAACACCTTAGAGAAATAGCCCAGCACCTTAGAAAAATATCCATCACTTTGGAAAATACCCCAGCACCCTATTAAAACCAAGTGAAACCCATGTGCACGGGCTGCTGGATGTAAGGCACCTTTTAGACTAGCACCCTTACCCATTCTTTCCTCTGCAAGATTTGGTAGGAAAATAAGGAGAAAAAGCAAGAGGCGCCTCACCCAGGATGGAAGAAGTCAGCTGCAAGAAAACCTTGGAGACCCAAAAAGCTTTGCTTCAATGTGCTTGGATTAAGGAATTTTCACCAAAGAGGATTGAATCGAAGGAAGTGAAGAGAAATGGAGGAAAAGACTGGGCAAAATTTGGGGAAACCCAACTAACGTTCCTGGGCTAGGAGAGGCTTCCAACGCCTATAAAAAGAGGCAACTCCTACCCAGCAAAACAACCATCCAGAGCACGACCAAGCAATCGTCTGGCTGCTGGAAAATCTACTCAAGCCACCCATTCTTTTATCCCCATATCTTCCTTTCTTCCCTCATCAAATCTTCCCAAATTTCCCTCTCCCCTTGTTTTGAACCTCTGTCTCCCATAAGAAATCTAAGCTTTCTCTCTCTATTGCTAAACTCATAAAGGCTTAGCTCTTATGCCACAAGCTCCTCAAGCCAAGCCATAATATTGATCTGTAACAATTGTCTGTCTTGTTAATGAAAGGAATCAAAGTGCTTCCTAAGGCTCCATGAACTTTTTGAAGCACTCTTGGGGTCTGATTCTTGAACTCAGGAACAGGATCAACTTCATCCATTTGCTCTTTACAGCACCCTAGGCCCATTTGCAGCTGTTGGAATGAAAAATCCTACATAAATTGGTGGCTTTACTGGGGATCAGACCACTATCTTCACCAATGCCTCTAAAGAAGAAGACCAGAAGCAATACCATGGCTTCCCAAGACGAGTCGGACCACGGTGACTCAGAGTTAAAGCAAAAAGCCTACGGTAGAGAAGAGGGGCCTGCAAGCGAGGAAGCTTATAGCCTCACAGATCTCATTGCAGCCAATTATGCTATGGGGCAAACCCAGAAGGAGATTGTGGACACAATCAAGGAACTAAAAAGTTCAGTCTCCAAGCTAAGCAAAGAACACGAGAGAACGCTACTGCCGAAAAAAGTTCTGAGCAAAAGAGGCCGTCTTTTGTCACCTAGGAATATGTCATTGCTATACTGGAAAAGGAACTAAACCGAAGCCAGGAAGATTGGAAATATGTCCCTCAACCACCATATCCATCAAATCTACTCTAGTAGTCATACTCTGAAGGCTATGTGACACCAAGATTTATCCTTTTTGACCGAAGGAAATGAAGCCCAAAGGAGCATGTCAGCTGTTTCATTGACGCTTTGGGACCACACGTCGGTGATCATAACCTCCGTCTCCGAAAATTTTCAAAAAGCCTTACTGACCGTGCATATACGTGGTACACAACACTGGCACTAGACTCTGTCCGCTCTTGGGAGGACTTGGCAGGAAGGTTCTATAAGAAGTACTTTCAGCATGAAGAAACGGTCGCTACGACTCAACTCAACAACACTTGCCAAAGGCATTTGGAGGACCATGTGGAGTTCGTGGGCTAATTCCGAGACTTGGCTTTGGATTGTTGTGATGAGAAAGATGAGGAAGCACTTGTAGAGATCTACATAAGTAACATTGTGGCAGAGTACAGAGTTTATCTGCAGAATATTAGCATTAGTCAATTTTCTCGACTGTTGGAAACAGTGAGGAAAACAAGCATGTCAGTCAAACCAACTGGACAGAATGTTTGGAGGAGTGAAAAGAATGAAGCACAATAGATGTTAGCTATGGATGACAAATCATCTAGTGACTACAATTCACACAAAAGAAAAGACAAGGAGACGTACCCCGCCACTACCGTGCAAAGATGAAGAGTTCCACGTCATTCTTGATACAATGTTTGTTGATGGTGTAATCAAACCTCCCATGTAGCGTCATGTCCCGACTAGAACTAAACTACTATTGGCTTAGCTACCTAGCTATTAATAACTTGGAAACTAACATGCTAATATAGTAGAAATAGTATAAGTAGGATTCCACTTAAGTAGGATTACACTTAGGGCACACTTATTAGCTACAGTTCCCATTTGTCTTGTAAAGAACTAGAACTCGAGCTGCCCCCAATTATGAGACCGGACGTAGCAAATAAAGTTACTTTTACCCATAGAAGAAAAGGGTGATTCGAGGTACTGCCATTACCACTAGTTTGTGGGACATCCAACCACTGCCTGCCAAACTTTGAGGAAAATCTTGCACGCCAAGATACATAATGAAACTCTTAAGCAATTCTCCAAGAAGCAGGCTATTGACGAAGATCGCTTATCGAAGTGTAGAGGAAAGGAGATAGCCGCCGTCATTACATGCTTTGATGACTTGCTTGATGATGATGAGTTGTGCCACCCATGGAAGAATGACCTAAAGCCACCGGAGGCTATTTAGGAGCCTTGCGGAAACATGGAGAAACCCTACTGGCATAAATATTCAAAACCCTCGAGCTATAACACCTCATGGCCACTTATTGATGGATGAAAGGATGGTTCCAACAACGAAGTATTCACATTGGACATGTCGGAAGAACGCCACTTGGGGGCTCCATTTGGCCAGTAAGATTATCAAGAAACAGCCGGAGTAATGTTCCATAATCTCACAGAAGCTGAAACGAGTGTGATGGAGCGTTACCTAGGTATGAAGCAGGGGCCTACCACTTCACAGGTTTTTCAAGGAATCCAAAGTTCAAGTCACTCTTCGACCAACTTGGCTTTGGACCACAAGCAAGGTAAACAGCTGTCGTAGCCCTTAAGAACATCTCTGTATAGTATGGCCCTCATTGCTTTACTGCCCAACTACAAAGGTTGTTTTTGGAAAATGAAAATGTTGTTGCCTCCACTGACGAAGACATGAAAGGCCCGTTCGCAGTCTAAGAAGCTTACAACAGTGGCTACTACCGTTTGGTCTCTATCAAGGAAGGCATGCTAATGGATCCCATCAACAGGAAGTGACTCAAGCCTTACTACTGCTAAATTAACCTTGCATTCTATCCTTTTGTTATTGCTTTTCTTTCCGTTTTAGATATGAGCTCCTTCTATATTCTTACCTTATGCTTTTGGAAAAACTTTTGTAAAAAGCACCATCATGCCAAGGTGTTAAATGGACTTTGCAATGCAAATGAAGGTGTACTTTGAAAAAATCAGTCCCTAAAGCTTTTCCCTTTCTTTATTTCGAAGTTCCTTTTCGTTGAAAAAAGAAAAAGTATATGTGTGTATATGTATAAGAAAAAACCGTAAGCAAATTTCCCAAAAAAAAAAAAAAAAAGAGAAGAAGAAGAAAAACGTCATTCAGTAGTAAGTATACAAGCGAAGTCACTCAAATGGGATCCCAAACTGATAACAAGCACCGTGCCAAAAAAAAATTACATGGGGTGAGCAAGACCAAGCTATTAGGAAGAAATGTACAACAAAATGTGTACGCTTTGGGGTGCTAGAACAAGAAAATAATTGGGTGCATGCTCAAAGCTTTACGGCAACTAAAGTCTCGGATTTCACGAGAATCTCTTCAAAAACATGTGTCGACTTGGCTTCTCTAAAGAATGATAAGAGGGGTATGCATGATTAAATATCTAAGGAGGTCTTTCAAAAAGCATTAAAACAGTGCATCGAGGCTTTGTTTAAGGATTCTGCCAAAATTTCGACAGCATGTACCTTGCACTTACCACAATCCAACCTATTAAAATCTCAAGCAATTCATGCGTTTCATCATTTCCAACCAAGCGAAGTGTACAAAACAAGCTCGAGCACATTATCTCAATGCATTCCATCATTTCCAATCAAACAAAGCGTATAAAACAAGCCGAGACTTAATATCTCAAGTATTCTAAATCAAAATTTTGGCAAAAAGTATGTAACAATGCTATGTTTCAAGGTTCCAACAACATGAGCTTTAGGCTCTCCAAACAAAAAAAAAAAAAAAAGGGTACAACTCAAGCCCAAATGTGGTCAACTGTCCTAAAGAACTATACACCCTGCGGTTTCGAAAGCTAGTCCCCCACACCAAAGAAATGCGACCTGCAAGGCGAAATAAGGATAAATGTTAGAATAGGATGGTGCTAGATTTCTAAGTTGGACTTGAAGCCAACACAAATCGCAAGACAATCAACCTAGCAAAGAGAAAAGGACAAGCCTGTAAAACAATTTCGTCAGCATCATGGAAATCCACACAGCAAAGCTAATTTCCTTAATGTCACGAGACCACAAATTGGCTATTGTTTTAGATGAAAAAGCAAAGTCATTCACCCTACAGACATGGGTTCAAAAAAATCAAGCATATGACAGAGATGATGCCATACTTTTGTCCTCTTCTAACCTTACCTAAGCATCTTCTACAGGTTTTTCACTCAATCAAGACAAGCTATTACTCAGTGAGTGTCTAATGTTCCCAAATTGGTGGATATTATCTTATTTCATGTCACATCCCGGGATCAACTCAGCCGTAGCACGATATTGTCCGCTTTGGGCCCCCCTCTCTGACCCTCACGGTTTTATTTTTGGGAGCTCACGACCAACTTCCCAGTGGGTCACCCATTCTGGGATTGCTCTGGCCCCCAACTCGCTTAACTTCGGAGTTTCTACGACTCCGAAGCCAGTGAGCTCCCAAAAGGCCTTGTGCTAGATGGATGCGGGTGTGCACATATAAGGCACATCACCCCCTCTCTGTTGGTTGATGTGGGATCTTACATTTCAAGAAAAAAAAAAACACACGCACATACAATAGCAAAACAGTGCACAACAGCAGGGAACAAGGAAGAAGAACCATGAAACTTCAATCTTCTTCTTCATATAATTCCTTACAAGCAAAAAAAAAAAAAAAAAGGAACGAAGAGGGGGCGATGCTTACCGCAGCTCTCCCTCACGGTTCTCTTCCAGTCAAAAGGGGATAACCAGGAGACACTCGTGTGACCTCCCCTTCTAGCGGCTAGACCTGGCATTCGTGTCATGTTTGCAATGTTCGTGTCAACCCGCTTTTCTTAACGGATGACAAGACACGACCTGTTAAGAAAACGGGTGAAAAGTATCAAACATGAACACGACCGGTTACAATTCGCGAATCACACGACACGACTCGTTTCATCCGTTAAGAATAATAAAAAATAAAAATTTTAAATTTTAAAAAATGAAAAGTAAAAAAAATAAAAATAAAAATAAAAAACCATCATGCTTTGAAGCTGGTATTTCTTTTTTGAGCCAAATACATTCCATTAAACAGCCACTAACAAGAGAGAAGAAATTAAGGAGGAAAAAGAAAAAGAGAGTTATGAAAGGAAGGAAGGGGAGATTATAGGTGATCGTTGAGATTGAAAGCTGGATGGTGGGGTGAATGGATTGGAGCTTTCTCTCTCCGCACTGTTCGTAGCTTTCCCCATTCTTTCTTTCTCTCTCTGTCTGTCTGTCTGTCTGTCTCTCTCTCTCTCTCTCTCTCTCTCTCTCCCCTCTTTCTTTATTTTTTTTCTTCATTCTCTGAGAATGATTTGGCAATAGTACAAAAAAAAAACCCACAAACATAGAGAGACCCATTCGCTCCCCCCATCCATTATGTTATTTTTCCCCACGGCCTGAAGAAAAAAACCCAATGAAAGATGGATTGAACTAGGGAGCCTATTGTTGAATAGTTTAACTCCTCTAAGGCCTGGAAGGAAGCCTACTGTTAAGAAACTGAAAAGTCTAAAATGGGTAATCCATGACAAGAGGACGAAGAAGAAGATGAGGTTGTTGACAGAGGTTTTTGAAAGAGAGAAATCGAGAGAGAGATTCCAAGAAGAAGGAGAAGATGAAGACTTGAGGGAGAGAAAGCTGCAAAGAGGAGACGTAGAGACGATGCGGAATGAAGAGATGCTAGGGTTAGGAGGGATTTTTTAGAATTGAAAATTACAAAATTACCTTCACTTAACGGTTTGGTTCGTGTGTTCACGAATGAGTAACGGGTCAACAAGATCTCAACATGGCACAATAACTTAGACACAAATACTAAATTTTTCGTACGAATTCGTGTCATGTTAACGGGTTGTGTACAATATTGCCAGTTCTACGTGCAACCACGGCATCGACGCATACAACGATGACAAAAAGACCGGAGGAGCTAGTATTCAAAAGAAAGGAAAACAGAAAAGAGCTCCCCCGAGACAACTTCAATCGGACCAAAAGGGGATAGAAATTTGGGATTCCTTCCAGTGGCTGTGAGCAAGTTCTTCACACAATGAGCGACGGGGTGTGAGATTAGTGTGGGCTTCCAATGGCCTCAAACGGGTGCTCCTGTTATTTCTTTATTGTCGTTCTCTCTCGCTCTAGGTTTACTGAAGAAAGCAAAAAAAAAAAAAAAGGATGTAGAGAGGGACTTACCCTTTTCACGCATAAGGAGAAAAAAAAAAGGAAAAAAAAAGGAGGGGAAAGGTCACGTCACCACCATGAATTCGATTTTTAGTTGGGTTTGATTATTCAGACCATTTCAATACCCATTCATGGCCCCAATAATCAAGGGGCTAATGTCGATGCCTAAAAAATCTAAGGCTGGGCCAAAATATATTTCTAGTCCAGTACAACAATTAACTGAGAAAGGAGCCCAACTGGAGTACGCAAGAATTTGTCGTATGCACTTGCAAAAGTCATGATCCATGTGCCGCGCCAAGCAAATACACAACCCGCCATGCAGGGAAGTCGTAACAAGCCTGTAAAATGTACTAGTTTCATGAACCCGCGCTTATTGTCCCGTCAAGCACCGTTTAGCCCAGCCATAGCCCATTACAATACAAAAAAAGCTTGAGCACAAACATGCCAAATAACATGATACGTTGAGCGAAAAAAACCTTTATTTTGGCACCAAGCCACGCTATGTGCTTAAGTGGGCCCAAACCGCGCGAATGCCTAGAGCTTGCTGAGCGGGTTATGGTATGGATGGTTATGAGTGTTCATGAGGCCCAAGGAGTGGAAGATTTGAGCTGCTTGGGAGCACCAAAACTCAGGCCCATTTCTTAAGCCCAATCACATAGGCATGCATGAGAGAGAAAATGTCCAACTCCTTAGAGAAATGACGCATGACCTTAGAGAAGTAGTCTAACACCTTAGGGAGATAGCCCAACATCTTATAAAAATATCCAACACCTTCCAAAATACCCCCAACACCCTATTAAAACCAAATCAAAACCAAGCTATCATTAAAACCAAGCGAAACCCATGTGCATGGGCTGCTGGAAGTAAGACACCTTTTAGACTAGCACCCTTACCCATTCTTTCCTCTGTAAGCTGTGGTAGGAAAATAAGGAGGAAAAGCAAGAGGTCCCTCACCTAGGATGGAAGGAGTCAGCTGCAGGAAAACCCCTAAAAAGCTCTACCCCAGTGTGGTTGGATTAAGGAATTTTCACCAAAGAGGGTTGAATCGAAGGAAGTAAAGAGAAATGGAGGAGAAGACTTGGAAAAATTTGGGGAAAGCTAGCTAGGGTTCCTGGGCCAAAAGAGGCTTTCAGTGCCTATAAAAGGAGGCACCTCCTACCCAACAAAACAACCATCTAGAGCACGACCAAGCAATCGTCAATCTGATGGAAAATCTATTCAAGCCACTCATTCTTTTATCCCTATCTCACCCTCTTTTCCTTCATCAAATCTTCCCAAATTTCCCTCCCTCTTTTCTCTGAATCTCTGTTTCCCATAAGAAATCCAAGATTTCTCTCTCTATTGCTAAACTCATGGAGGCTTAGCTCCCATGCCACAAGCTCCTCAAGCCAAGCCATAATATTGATCTATAACAGTTGTCTATCTTGTTGATGAATGGAACCAAAGTGCTTCCTAAGGCTGTACGAACTTTTTGAAGCACTCTTGGAGCTTGATTCTTGAACTCATGCACAAGGACAACTTCATCCATTTGCTCTTTACAGCAGCCCAGGCTCATTTGCAGCTGCTAGAACGCAAAAGCCTCTACAATGGGTTATAGCTCGTATGGATTTTTTTCAAGTTTTTTTTTTTTCAAAGACAAGTTTTTTATAAATGTGATGTAGTATTAACACATAACCAATAAAAAAATAAAAAATAAATAAAAAACTGATAATACCAATAATGAATGAATAATGAATAATTTTAATTCTTTAAAGATTCGAAGAATGCAACTTGAATAATTTTAATTCTTTAAAGATTCGAAGAATGCAACTTAAATAATTTTATTTTGTATTTGCATTGCATGTTTATTTATTTATTACTATCTTTCTATCTTATGTATTAGATGCATTTTAAAGGGTATATGGCTCATTATGTCCTCATTAATTAGGTGTATCATTTTTTTGTTATCAATTAAATTCATCGTGCAGTCCGTTGTTATCATTTTTCTTTATAAGGTAAATCCAGTCCAATTCATTTAAAAAATCATGGATCCGTCCCTACCTCCTCCTTCACTCCCACACCCTCCGCCGCCCTCTTATCCGATCCATGGTAGCGCACCTCCTCCTTCACTCCCACACCCTCCGCCGCCCTCTTATCCGATCCATGGTAGCGCGCCGTGCAGTCTGTTGAGATTAACTTCGCCAAATCTGGTAAGGTTTTGCTCCAATGGGTAATTCCACTATCTCCTACATACCAAAGTCTCACTTTACAAAGTCTTCTCTATTCAAAAAGTTCGGCAAATCTAATTTGAAAGCCTACAGAATAACACCACAAAATAAACTTTACTAGGTCCATGTGGCTTCAAGATGCGCAACCACCAAAATGGGTCACAGCCTCTTCAATCGACTCGAAAGGCGTGGAAGTATCAATCTCCTCCCTCAAGCTTGCCCTTCTTATCCCCAACGGACTAAGGGACATGGAAGCTTCATGCCCATGACCCAAAGCCGTGCTATAAAGGAAGTCCAACTGAGTCTCGAACCTCATTCTCTTGATGCCAGCTGTCCCCGAAACCTGTTCGGCGGCCATTGCGAAAATCCCGAAAACTGTTTAAGCAAGCAAAAGCCTTTGAAATGTGTTTGGGGTCTTTCCCAATTTCTCATTTCATCAATCTCACAAAACTTAAATCATTCACCAACCAAAACCCTAAAATCTCAATTTGTCATTGTTTAAGCAGCTGGACCATGACGATATTTTAGCTGGTGACAACGCTCTGGATTTGATGGACAAGGCGGTAGGGAGGAGTAGGAGGGTTTGGTGTGTCTTTGTAGAGAGGAGGGGTGGGGAATGTGTATGTGCGGTGGGAAATTTTTTTTTTTTTTTTCAATTTTAAGAATTTTTTTGTTAATGTCTTAATTTTTTAATTATTTGTTGACCGAATTGCTCCTCTACAACTAAGAGAAGTTAAAAAAATTTGATATAAATTGAGAATTGTCCTTGAATTGCTTCAAATTGAAATCACATAAACAAAATTGACAAAATTGAAATAACGGGGACCAAAATGATAAAAGTGACAAACTACAAAGATCAAAAATGACTTTTTGCCATTTTTTATACAAATGATAATCTACTTTAAATTAATCTAAATTACGAAAAGGAGGATTCAAACTCAAGTGCACCAGCCAACTTGATTAAGCCGATCTTTGCCTCATTTTGATTTTAGTAAAAAGTAAATTGGGCTTGTTTTGGGCTATGTTTTGTTGTGAGAAATTTGATATGTGTTTATAACATTGCGATGTTAGTGTTGTAAAATGTAAGATATTCAATGGTTTTTTCTGTTACTGTAGACCCATTGGAATGTTAGTTGTTTTTATAGAGTTTTAGTGTATATTTTAGGCCCTATTTTTTTTCCTCAAATTTGAAGCTTAAAAATAAAAATAAAAATTTAAGGGGCCATGTGCCTCATTTCCTACCCACTGGGACACTATTCCAACCCGGTTATAACTTCGCTTCCTTTTTATTCTCAGCCATCTATCTTTGTTACACTTTATGGGCCTGCATTTTGGATCTTAGCCCGAAGGATGCATTTTAAGCTTTATTTGTTTTTTTTTGGGTTGAAATCACGTTTCATTAAATACAAGGTCAAATCTAGTTACACTAAAGTGAGCCCATAATATGAGCTCAACCAAATACAACACAAAGGGCATAGAGCCCAGTAGAGTTATAAAACTCACACGAAGGCAACAAGCCCACAAAACACAACACAAACTTAGGAAATATTTTTGACCCAAAAAAAAAAAAAAAAAAAACCCTTAAAGACAAAGAACAGGGAAATGTCGGAAGGAAGAGGGAAGGGCCCTGAAAATCGGACCCAAGAGAATGATCTTCTACTCACTATTAGGGGAAGAAAGGAGAGGGGAGAGGAGAGTGAGGGAGAAAGAGAGGAGTGGGGAGGAGAAACAGTGACCTCCTCACCCCTCAAGCTAGGGTTATATAGTATTGTTCAGGTAGAGGGAAATTAGGGTTGGGGTTGGGGTTGGGGAGTGCTAACTGGCATTTTAAGTCTACAAGCGGAATTGTTTTAAATTTATTCATATAATATTTTACTTTAATTTAATCTAAACTATAGAGATGAAGATTTGAACTCGAGTGCAGAATGAGGAGTAAATTCACTCTAACCAATTTGGCTAAGCCCATATCTGTTATGCAAGCGAGAATTTTAGCCATCAAATTAACTCCAAATCGCAGAATAGTGAAGAGAGAGCAAGACCAGCTTCAAACTAGCTAGAAGGTGGAAAATGGAAAAGAAGAAAAAGACATGGACTCAAGTTTCTACGGTGCAGGTGGAAATGACAGGAGCAATTTGGGGCACTGTTATACTTTATATGGAGACAAATTGTCACCATCAATGTTCATGAGAAACATGAATTTCTCTCTCTTTGGTAGAAGGAATCCATATAGCACAAAACATTGAACAATTCCATTTGGTTTTATTTAGGGGTTCTTAGATATAGCACAACGAACATCTCCATTGGTTAAATACCACCTAAAAATTTTAAAATAATTATCTCCCTTAACAACTCTTTCTTTTTGGTACAACTCCTAGTACCTGGTCTTTGTCATCATGATTATATATATTCTGTTCTTCCTCACCTGACCTCGTACATGGTTTTTTCTTTGACATAAAAAATACAAAAAAGCTTTTATCCAGTTCCAAGTCTTGACCTGCTTCTAAATATTATATTCAAGTCTTTAATTACCTGCTTCCACAAGAAGAATTATATCTGTACGAGGACAAGCCTAGTTCATTCTCTCCAATCTATAAATAGACTTATATCCCATGAAGGATTTTCATCCCACCCTGAAACCAACTCTCTAAGCCAACTACGATGAAAGTTGTTCTTTTTCTCATAAGCACTCTTGCCATATTGGCATTTGCAACCTTCCTTGCCTCAGCCTCTGATCCCAGTCCTCTTCAGGACTTCTGTGTAGCAATCAATGACACCAAATCTCCTGGTATATACATTAATATGCACTATATATGTTATATTTTACCCTACTATTATTTCCTCATTAATTATTTTGGTAAGGCTTTAAGAATATTATGAAGATTGTTTTGCTGTTAACTATATGCTTTCGCATGGCTTATCATGCATGAACAATAATCTATTTATTTACTTATCTTTATAGATATTTGGATCATGTTATCTGTACCACATTTACTGACCAACGTGATGAGCACCTCTTAACAGATCAAATAGGTTCCACTTATGTGGATTTAACTTATGTTACAAAGGAGAAAGTATATGTGATCCAAATAGCTCTAATACTAAAGTTTAATTACTTTTTTTTTTTTTTTTGTATGATCAGTGATTCTAAATGGGATAGCGGTGTTTGTGAATGGGAAATTCTGCAAGGATCCTAAGCTTGCCAATGCGAATGATTTCTTCCTCTCCGGATTTCAAATTCCAAGAAGCACACAAAATCCGGTTGGTTCGACGGTGACACCTGCGAGCGTGGACCAAATAGCCGGATTGAACACTCTCGGCATATCCCTGGCTCGCATAGACTTTGGACCAAATGGCCTAAACCCTCCTCATACTCACCCTCGTGGCACTGAAATCCTTGTAGTCGTGGAAGGTACACTCTATGTTGGTTTCGTTACATCCAACGGTGATGGCAATCGCCTATTCACTAAAGTATTGAACAAGGGAGATGTGTTTGTGTTCCCAATTGGTCTAATTCACTTCCAACTCAATGTGGGACACGTCAACGCTGTAGCCCTTGCCGCTCTTAGCAGCCAGAACCCAGGCGTTATCACCATTGCAAATGCAGTTTTTGGCTCCAAGCCTCCCATCAATCCTGATGTTCTAGCCAAGGCCTTCCAAGTGGACAACAAGGTTGTTGATTATCTTCAGAAACAGTTCTGGTACAACAACAGTTAAGAGAAGAAAAAAAACTCATATGTGAAAAGCAGAAAAGGCCAAGGAAGGAACGATTGCTATGCCTTATTGGAAGTATTAAGTTGGCATTATGTTTTTCACTACCTAAAAATTATTATGATCGAATATTAATTGGTTAAGATGGTCGTTTATGCAATCAAACATATTATTATAGTGTGTAAGTTCTGTGTGTGCTCTCTCTATCATATACTTCTAGTTTGCACAATTCAAATTAAGTTGGTAGCTTTTGAACCCAATGTCTTTCCATCTTTGATGCCCCAGATTGTACCAACTTAATTAAATTTCTTTCTCTTTTTATAAAAAATTTAATAATTTTTTTCTTTTTCTTTTTTTATTAAAAAAGATCAATGGATTGGGCAACCATTCATGTGATCAAGCCAAGTCAACAAATTCTTCAAATTTGTTTTGGTCGAATAATTCTGCAAGTTCAATGCCAAGCGTAGTGATTTTGTAGATAAGTTGTAGTACGGATTTCTGTCATATATCCTGATCTCTTGGACCACAGGAGTCCAAGAGATTATGGTCATTCACCGTTGGATATTAATCTAATGGTTCAAAAAAGTTTCTTAAAAGGAGTTCAAGATTGAGTGAACCGTTGAATTTACATCCAACGGTGAGTGACCACAAATCTTTTGGACTCCTGTGGTCCAAGAGATCGGGACTGTATATATATATAAGATTTTCAGCCGTTTTACCTTGTGAAATATGACCTTTGTATAAATTAAATCCCTGAAATTAAAAAAAAAATCAGCTAATTTAGCTCTCGAATGAATTAAAATCGCTAATTTAGCCATTGCTGTTAAGTTTTTTGAATTTCGTCCATTTTTCCGTCTAAAAAATTACATGTCATCCACGTCACTTAATATTTGATTATTATTACTATTATTATTATTATTATCATTATTATTATAAAATAAAATAGTTAGAAAATAGAAAATGAAAGGAAAAAAAGGTGGCTTTCTCTCTCCCCGTCTCTTCCCCTCTCAACTCTAACACTCAGCCAAAATTCTTGAACAAAGTAGCTTGCTAGAGCTACCTAGCTGAAAGATCAAGAAGTAAATGCTTATGGGCGCATTCAATTCTTCCCAAGAGAATTATCCGCAACATAATTAACCAATAACAGCAGTATCTCAGATCTACAACTATACCACCATAACCACCACCATCTCTCATTACCCAGCCCCACCCCCAGCCTCCTCCCTCCAAAACCCAGCCCCTCCAAACCCAGATTACCCAGCCCTCTAAAACTCAGAATTTCAAGTGACGCACATATTTTCCGACAACTCTCTCTCCTCCTCCAAAATTTCCAAATTTACAGACAAAGCTTCAATCTAGCTCCCTCTCAGAGACACATCTCCATTGCCGCTGATTGTTTGGGCTTCTTCAACTAAACATCGACTCATCAATTTAGAGAGAGAGAGAGAGAGAGAGAGAGAGAGAGAGAGAGAGTAGTGATGGATGAGGCTGATTTTTTAATTTTTATAAATGTTTTTCTTTTTTATTATTTTTCTTTTTTATTATTTATTTTACTGGAAATTGCAACTTTCCTTTTATAGTTAACGAAAAATTGAATAAAATTCACAAAACATATTGGCAATGGCTAAATTGGCCATTTTAATTAATCGGGTGTTCAATTGGGTGACTTTTTAGTTAGGGGGTTTAAGTTCGATTGGGTCCTAATTCGAGGGTTGGGGTGTATGGTAATTTACTCATATATATATATATATATATAATGCAGCGCGGAAGCACGAGTTTACAGATCGACAAACGTCTAAACCCAAAAAGATAAATTGAAATTCATCAGCAACTGGAATCCACAAGAAAATAAAGAAAATATCTAAATTTGATCAATAACATGATAAAACTGATTAATACAACTTAAATAGAAAACAAAGAAATCCTAGGTTCCAGAATATTCCTGAAACTTGACTAATAAGAAAATAATAAAAATCCTAATTAAAATTATATCAGGAAAATAATATCCTGATTGATAACTTATTCTAGAAACATAAATATAATATATATCTTTTCAAGAAATCAAGCAACTTGAAAATGTAACATCCTGACCCAAATTTAAATTATTCGTCAATTGAATTAATTTAATAAATTTTGAAATTACAATTTTGCCCCGAGACTAGGGGTATTTTGGTCACTTTTTAATCTAGAAGGATTTTGGGGAAATGAATGGTTCTATGATATAAATCGTGCCGAGATGAGTTCGTAGACATGTAGTGGGCTCAAATCGGAGTTGTAACGAAGAAGTTACGATCAAAAGAAGTATAATGGCAAAACCATAAATATTTCAAAATTGGGTTTTAAAAATATGAAATCCCTCTCTCTCTCTCTCTCTCTCTGGTTGGAGCAGCAGACCCCCTCTTCGAAAACAGCCGGCTGGTTTTGTGGTTGCCGCCGCCACGAGATCGGAACCAAACTAACCGAGCCACTCCCCTCGGTCCATCCCGACCCTTCCCAGCCGCCACTGCTGCTGCGTTTCTCCGGATTATCACAAAATTCGGCCAGTTTTACCCATAACTTCCTGGAGTTCGTTCGGGCAATTCCGGCTCCCAATTTCTTCAATCTAGGTATGTTTTTTCATCCTCTCAATGTGTTCTAGCTTAAAATTTTGGCCGATTTCGGCTCATGATTCTGACAATTTCTGGTCACTTTTTAGCCTTGGTTCAAGAACAAAAGCTGCTCCACTCATTGTCCTGATCATGTAAGTACAAGTCTTGACCGGCAGTCTGGAGATTTTCCGATCACCGAAATTTATTCTGTGCACTCACGCATTGCAGGGGTGTGTGGCGGTGTGTGGGCCACTTTGTGGATGGTATGATTTCCGTGTCATCCTGAGCACGATAGTATGCTCGGATATGAATTTGGTTTTCATTTAACTTTCGATTGGATATCACATATTAGGCGTTATCCGGGTTCGATATGTTCGGACCGTTGGATTGACTCCATTTTTACATATGTTGATCTAGTCATCTCTAGGATCGTGTAAGAACTCGTGGATTGTAAATCGGAGTCCTGGATGCTCCAATTCAATGACTTAAAGTTTGCTTTAAACGATAACCGTCCGATCATGCGATCGTCAGTGATCCGACCGTTCAATTCAGACCAAACTTGCAGGACATGTATATTAAACCTTGTTGAACCCGTACAAACTTTCGGATCGGAAATCGAGTTGAATAATCAAACACCACGTGCGGGTATAGTAACCAGGGGAAGGTACTTAGCATGGTGCAATCACATATTCATACAACAATCAACAAAGTACCCCAACACATATTAATCATTTGCCCAATTATTTAATCACAGAGTGAATAACAATTGTTCAACACGCATAATCCATATTCAAAATAACTATAAAACTCAAATATCAAAATAGCCGAAATTCCATAATTAATATATATATAATAACTTCATAGTCAGAATAATCCATTTTGAATAGAAATTTAATCGTTGAAATGCTATTTCAAAACAAAGTCCACTCACAGATAATTCAAAGCTGCTTGACCTTCAGAGAATCCTGCCTGTTCTGTACGAGGAGCCGGAGTTCCTATTGAAGAATAAGAGGACCATATTAATTACAATACTTCGAACTAGAACATTAAAAACAAACTCCTAATTTTCTTTTGTAGATTCAAAGTGTGTGTGTGTATGATGAACGAGGAGTTCCTAAGGTCCAACTACGCGTTTCGAAAGGTGAAATAACCTCGGAAGATGCTCGGTCAACCGAGAGGTCAAACTTCTCAAATTTGGTCAACCGAGCACTTGGGCCCACGACCTCTGATTTCCAATCCGAAAGTTCCTACGGGTTCAACAAAGTTTACTAAACATGTCCTACAAGTTTAGTCCAGATCAAGCGGTCGGATCGTTCTCGATTGTACGATCAGATGGTCACCGTTTTATGCAATCTTTGAATCATTGAATCAGAGCATCCGAGACTCCTATGATCGATTCTTGAATTCCTACACGATCCTAGAGGTACCTAAATCAACATATTTGGAAATGGAGTTGATCCAACAATTTGAACATATCGAACCCGGATAACGTCTAATATGCTTAAATCCGATTGACAGTCAAACGATAACCAAATTCAAACTCGAGTATACCATCGTGCTTAGGAAGACATGGAAAACATTTTAGGACCAAATGGGCCACCCAAACATGGCCTACGCATGGGTGGCTTGAGAAAATTTCGGCGAACGAAAAATTCTAAAACCACCAATCAATACCTATACCTACGTGACCAGGACAACTAGTGGAGCAACATTTGTTCTTGGGCCATATCCAAAAAGTGGCCAGAACTTGCCAGAAACTCGACCCAAAAACCGGCTAAAACTTTGGAGTGTAAATCAAGTTTCAAAACTCAAAAATCGTTCCTAATCAACCTAATCATCAACTAGATCGACAAAAATGATGGCCGAAATCTTCGAAAATGACGACGAAAAATTCGAAGCAATTCTAGAAGGTTTTTTGCAATTTCCTGGGGATATCAACCGCGGCTATAGTAGGGATTGAGTGGGACGGAGAGAGGAAGTTGAGGTGGTCTTTTTGGTACCGGCCTTGTGGCCGAAGGTGGACGGTGGAGCACGGTTGCCGGCCAAACAATGGCCGGCCGTTCATTATTCGCGAGGAGAGAGTGGTGAGGTCGGGGAGAGAGAGAGAGAGAGAGAAGAAAAATATGGTGTTTTTAAAATCCAACTTCTAAATATTAATGGTTGTGCCACTGTACTTTCGTTGATCGTAACTTCTTCGTTATAACTCCGATTTGAGCCCACTATATGTCTACGAACTCGTATCGACACGCTCTACGCAATGGTACCATTTTTTCTCAAAATCCTACCGAATTAAAAGTGACCAAAATAACCCAACCCCCGAGGGCAAAAATTAAAATTTCACAACTAATTAAATTAAATAATTTAAATGGATAATTAAAATTGGGTCGGGACTCCCTCTGCTTTGGCCCTCCGTGTCTCGTGCAGTTCAAGTTTGGTTCAACGTAGCTTTGGTTCACTCAAAGACTTGGGGTGTGATGGCTAGGGTTCCGACGTTCTCCGTCCTAGTGTCACCGCCTATGTCTTGGTTGCACCAATCGCTCCTCCCTTTCCTGTGTGCAACTAGGGTCTGTCTCGTTTGGATTCTAGTGCGATTAGGGTCGTGTGGCTAAGACTTCCATCAGTGGCGTTTGCGCGCCGTTCTCCTCCTTGTGATCGGGATGTGTTCATCGACGACATTGAGCCCTCCTTTGGGAGTTACTTTATTCTTATGCCAAGGGAACAGATTGGCGTGGTTATTGGTTCTTCGACAGTCTCTGATAGTTTTCTTGGTTTTACCTATAGCCTCGTGGCTAAAGTCCCGTCAATCATGATGGCTTTATCAAAACTTATTCGCAACTATAGAATGGTATTGAGGATGTATGAATCAAGGAAATAGATTCTAACAGGTTCTAGATGAGCTTTGTCGATGCTCGAGATCAGAGAAGTGTTCTTGACACTAAACCTTAGGCATATCGTCGTTCCTTGATTTTGCTAGCGGAGATCCCGGATGATGGTAGTATGCACTCTATGCCATTGATGCATGGAACTTTCTGGGTAAAATTACATGGTGTACCTGGCTTTCTTATGACGGTAGTCATTGCCCAGGCCATTGGTGTCGCACTGGGGGATGTTTTGTGGGTGGATAACAGAGATGGCACTATTGTTATGGGTTCAGTTGCACCAAAATTGATTCAGCTGCATCCTCAACTTGTGATACTCGTAAAGTGCATGAGCCTTTGGGTAGTATAGCATGTGTAAGTGCGAGGTCGATCCCATGAGGATTGATGATAGATTGATTCAATTCGATTCCCTGTACAAAATATAAATTAGGTGTTTTGATTAGGTAAGGAAAACAGAAACTAAACTTAAACGACGAAAGTAAACACGTAAATAAAAGATAAAAATAATTAACTCAAGCAAATTAGTTAACAAGTTCAATTCAGATTCATGGATTGATTCTAGCTAAAGTCTGAATAAGCCATTGTGTCTGGTCCTAACCTTGTATTCCTAATTCCCTAATTTGATCCTCTGTTGTCGAACCTAAATTAAGCATTAGAAATCCATTAAGCATAGAAGAATGTTTTAAACAACCAAGTATGTATCTAATCCCTATTGTCGAATGTCCATACATATTTTTCCTATTCATAGTTCAATTCAAATTAAAGCATATGGGGTCTACTCTTAATTCATACCAAGATAGCTAACATACTAGTTTCAATGGTGATCAATCATTCAAACAAGCATATTAACTTATAAGCATAATGAATAAGAACAAGAATCGTAATTGAAACTTGGAAATTAATCAAACTTGAAAACTGAAAATAAGAAATTACATTACAATGAAAAATAAAGTACAACTCAGAATAACATAAAGGAAAATTTAGCAAAAGGGTTTTGAGTTTATCTTAGGGAACCTCACTATTTATAGGCCTAAGGGAAGTAAAAATCTGAATTGAGTTTTGCTTCTACCTACAACACCCACTTCACCAACTTTACCTAACTTCCCCACCAAAAACAATTATCTCATGCACATGTCATGCATGACAATGCATTTTAGTTTGATTGTAGGCTGGTTTTGGGCTTGTTACTTCATTGATACAATTATGAAAAAATATAGGTCTTGAAGCTCTTTATCTGATCTTTCCAACCATATGTAGCTAAGCTCAAGTAAAAATCGGAAAGACCTTCAAATGTCATTTTTGGCACAGTAACGCAGATCCTGCAGAATTTCACCTTCGGTTGCCAAAACTTGCATACCTTCCTCTAGAAGACTCAGAATCATGGACCGTAGAATGATCCAAAAACTAGACGTCCACATATTTCCAATGATATATGGCTCATTATTTGGTTCTTACTGAGCACGTATTGTCCAGTCCGTGAAGTTGATTGATCTGTAAACACAAATTTGAGCTAACTTGATTCCAAAATGCATCAAATGAGTCCCAAAGCTCAATACATTGAAACAAAGATAAAAGAGGGTTAAAAGCACAAGTTAAACTAAAAAACATAACCAAATCATAAGCTAGAAGGGTGCAAAATGATATGTAATTATGCACTGATTATGTAGGTGGCTTTATTTGTATCCGTGTGGGGTTTTTTGTCACCCTGCCCCTCATTCATCAGACACCGATTAATTTTTCGGAGGTTGGGGAGAAATTGGTGGAGTTCAAATATGAGTACCTTTCTGAATATTGCTTTTCCTGTGAGAGAATTGGCCATCCTACTCAGGTGCGTATTCAAAAATATTAAACCACCTATGGGACTCTCACTCCGAGTTTACTTACTCAATTTTGGAATGTGATACAAAATTATGAGGTAAAACAATTGGCACACTGGCATATCGCTCCTCGGCAATTTCCCTTCCTTATAGGTTTATTGGTAATTCTCTACGCCATGAAGGTTTCTAGAACATATATGGGTCAGGTGATCGGGGCCGTTCTAATGATCAATCTTGGTGATCTAGTTGCTCAGATAGGAATGAGCTTGAGGATTAAGATTGATGATCTTGTTGCTCAGATAGGAATGAGCTTGAAGATTATGTTTACCTCTAACCTTGCCATGCCGTCACCAAGTGTTGGAGGCTGTAGAGTCTCTATACCGATAGACTGGGCTATCTGATGACGATGTTCACTCCCTGGTACCACCTCCACTGGTCTCGTCCGCATCGGAGTTGGGGGTTATCCTCATGGATATTCCCTTAAAAGAGGTATATTTGCAAGAACCCAACATCTATGGGTGCCCATACAGTCTTGGCTAATTTTCGAGATATTGTGGGTCCGTCCCTATCTGATCCTAATGCCTATTATCCAGCATTCTGAGGGTCTTTAGAAGAAGGGTCGTGGCAAATCCAAAAGCGAGGAAGAGGGTTCACAAAGTGCGTCTGTAAATATCAGTGTGAAGCGTAAGATTACAGGGGATATGTCTACTGACAGTGATGTAATCGTTCGTGTTGTGGACTCAACTGGTAATAACATATTTTTTAGTTGTACCCGTTCTGAAAGGCTAAGGAGACTAGTCTTGTAGGATCTCCTAAGGTCCACACTTAGTGCACAGTTGGAGCATTCGTAAGCTTGGCATTCGACGACTTCTTTGTTACCTAAAGTCTAGCTTTTTCAGGTTAAGTGGACGAGGCTAGGTTTTTGTTTTAGTGTGGTGTCTCCCTTTTTCGTCTGCCTCTCTACATACTTCTCAATTCTTGCGTTGCCCAAAGGATTATGGTACTTTTATAGGAGTTTTCCTTTGAAAACTTTGGGATGCGGTGGTGTGCTCCTTGAGGGTTTCTTCATTCATTTTCCTAGTTTGTTCATAGCCTCTCTTTTTTTCCTTTGATTGTTTGACTCTTTGCAAATTATCTCACCTATGCGACGTCCGAAGAACTATCGTTGGCCATAGGAAGTTTTCTTTATTAGATTCTGGGATGAGTTGGTGTGCTCTTATGGGGTTCTTCTTTGATGTCGTCTTTGTGTTCTTTCTGTTGGAAATATGCTCTAAAAGCCAATCATATGTTGTAATCTTTAAGGATATTTCATGTATTAGACTTATGTTTAATTCTCTTAAAGGCCAAGTTTATTGGTTATTAGTAAATGTCTCATTAATAGTTACACATGCTTAAACGAAAAGTCCAAGGGTGTGAGATAGAGAGAAAGTAATCTAAGGAAGTTTGATTTAGGAGACTTTTCCTCTATTATCCTCATAGGATTGTCAAATGGGTACTGACAATCCGAAAAGACCGGTACATGCTATGTCTTCTCGATTGGGAGGATGACTGGTCTCAAGTCATTTGTGTGGCGACACTAAGACAAGTGTGTGGGTGCTCAATAGAGAATGAGTTCACTGAACGCGATCAAACGAGAGCTTCTTGCATGGAAATTTTACTTATATGTCAAACAAGAAACTCCAAGTTGCAATAATGCAAATTAGTCCTTAGACCTGAGGCACCATGGTTGTCTTATGGGAAGGTTGTGGATCTTAGATGATGCTATAAAGACATGTCGTAATCATGGATGTGATACAAGCATTGTTGGGGTTCTCGATTGACTCATAGAGACATGTGAGTGTACAACATGGAATCTCTATCCTTCAATAAAAGAGGGAGAATACTCGGAAGATATGATTAAGCAAATCTCTTATCAGAGTATTCGATATGACCTAGAAAGATGTTCTAGTCATACTTATACAAATCATATAAGACGTGACAATCTCATTAAGGGTTTGATATGCACCATGCCCTAGTAATGAGATTAAGAGTATTGTAATAGGAAAGGCCCGTATTGCATTGTAATTCCAACTGAATAGGTTCTCTGCTTATTCTACTTAGGTTGGATATCCATGACATACTGCTAGGTGTCACTCATGGATGGTGGAATCCCAAAGGACTTATGATCCTAACTAATAGGAAGAATTAAAAAGGAGTTTTAATTCACAATCAATTACGAAGAGTTCAAATTACCCACGACCTTACTAATTAAAACCTAATGGATAGCACACCATTAAACTTGGGTTTTGAGAAACCGTTATGGAGATGATGAATTGAGGAGATCAATTAAGCGTAGTTAATTGGTTAAGGCAAAATTAATGGGAATGTTGAACTCTAGGCCCATTAGGCTTTATCCTATTGGACATGGAGATTGGGTTGTATGAAAACTTAAATGAAATTGAGCCTAAGAGGCCCAATTCCAAGGGATGGGCATTCGTATGGCCTTTGGTTGCTAGAGTCAACTTGTTGACTCAAGTAAAAGATGACAATCGTTTTTTTGAACCCTAAAGGGTCATTAGTGAAAAACAAGAGAGAGAAAAAAAGCTTTAGTCTTCCAAAAACTCTCTCAAAATATTTCATACTACCTTGTGAAGGATTACTAGCATCATCCTCTCACTAAGCTCATCATCTTCTTCTCAAGCTCTAATTGGGAAGAAATTTAGAGGTTACCTACTTTGGTGACTTTTGGAGAACCTCTCAAGTTGGAGTTTTTTGAAGGAGTCATTCAAGCTTGAACAACAAGGTGGAGATTTTGAAGGAGCCATTTAAGCTTTAACAACTCTGGTGGAATTCGATCATAGGATTAAAAGCACGCACCAAGGGTAACTCTTCCTTCCAATTTTCTTAGAAGTATGTTCTATAATAAAAAATACAACTATCACTTGGCTTAAAAGATTTATGGGAAAAGTTTTTGTTTTTGAACTCATAGATGCATGCTTAAGCTTTCGTTGCCGTGATTTTATTTATCTATGTTGATGTTCAAATGAAACTCATGATTTTCTAAAGGTTTCCTACACTTTCTTGATGTGTTTTGTTGTGTCTCTGACCCTTGGTATGCTATACAACTCTTAGGATGTACAAAGGACTATGAGTTATCATAGAAGGCTTCTTTTGACAGTTGGGATGCATTGATGTACTCTATTATGGGGCCTACTGTGTCGGTTTCAAGTAGTTTTTCCCATTCTGGTTCTTTGTAAAGGTTCAAAGTGGCCTTGAATTGGACTCTTTTGTTAGTCAATGGCATGTGTGGTACTCTTTCTTATGCTGGGGTTTGTCCCTTGTGGTTTTCCTATGAAGGTTTTAACGAGGCCATTGCATTTGTGCTTATCTATGTATACCTATTTTGGTTTATGAATGATATCTCTTTCTGAAAAAATAAAATAAAATAAAATAAAAAAAATTAAAAAAGTATACTTCTTAGGAAATTTATAATGAACACAATTTCTTGCATCAATTTTATATGTAAACATTAAAATCTATAAATTGAAATTATTTGGCCCATAATTTAACTTAAAAATTATCATTTAAAAATAATAATAATTTATTGCATAAAAATGAGTACAACAAAATATGAAGTTGAAACTCGTGAATGAATACAGGAAGGAGCTTGTGGCTTAAGTGGTTTAGAGCAATTATCCATATGTGTTCAAAATCCTCCCTCTCTCAATATTAATAGAGATAGTAATGTCACGTCTTGATCCGGAAATAAAGAATATTCCAGAATCACGGTGCGTGAACTGAATGAAATAAAATAAAAAGACTGAAAATTTGGTTAAAATACATTTCCGTTATATAAAAGATAATAATAATCTTACAAGTGTACAAGATATAAATATAACTTTATCACTATAAACTAATCCAACTTCTCTGATTTCATCTTTGTCTTGCCCACTAATTGATCTGAAAAATAAAATAGGTGAGGGATGAGAAAACCACCGCTCAGTGAGTAGATTATGTAATATGCCAGTCAAGCAATGTCATTTTACACACTCTAGAAATTATAATAAAAATATACACAATCCAAATTATATCACATCATCACTTCATATCTTGGTTATCCTTCACAAATTGTATCCATCACGTGACCCCTATCGGCCTCACTACCCTATGTCTCTGTCTAATACATTTATCCTTCGGATACCCCATCATTGAAGTTTTCATGTTCCATGAATAGTACGTACTTCACAAAAACTCCAAATAATATATATTGTGTGAATATTGCACAAATTAGACATGCTTGACTTGAAAGTAGAGCGAGATTTGTAATAAAATAAATCCTTTATTTTCACATTTATCATAAAATAAGAACTTTTAGAACACATTACATAACCCACTCACCATGATAAGTTGAAATATTGCAAGACAAAGACACTTCATCTCGTTTCTTTTTCTTCCTTCTCTCTCTCTCTCTCTCTCTCTCTCTCTCTCTCTCTCTCTCTCTCTCTCTCTCTTAAACACTACTTTATGTTAGAAATCTATTCTAAAGAGTTGAAATGAATGATTGGAGTAAGAAAGGATGATACTTATAGGAGAGGCTACGGATGCAACCAAATAATACTTAGGCTTTTTATCACAAAAAATCCCTAACGTTTGCAAAACTATCAGATTGCATCCTTAAAATTTTTTTGTATCACTCATGGTCCCTAACTTTAATATGGGTGCTTTTAAATAGTCCCTCTGTCAAAAAAATGTTAAATCCAGGGATATAATCGCCAAATCAATTATATTTAGATATCCAACACAATATGTCGTTCTGAAAACTACTTACAACTCCAGTACAGCCAAACCAATAATCAAAACAAGAAATGTCGAAACTACAAGGCCATGCGTGCTCTTTGCTTTTAAGTGAAGAGACTCGAGATTGCAAGAGAAACTGCATTGCTTCTCTAAAATTTCTTAAAATGAGTTATGCGAAAACAACACAGATGGAACATATTCATGGAATGATAAGCTTCTTGCCAGCATAGATTGTATCCCCTGTAAGACCATTAGCCTCTTTGATCGCATCAATGGATGCCTAAGATGTATATAAAAAGAAAACATATATCAAATCAAAAGCAAAACATGACTACCAAATAAAATATCATACTAGAAAAATAAAAATAGCATCATATCATTCTGTAGTGGCAAAATTTCATACTTCAAAGTGCAACATATTATTACTTTCAAAGGTTTTGGCAGTCATCCAACGTAAATAAATTCTCACTCTCTGTTTCATTGACATATCTAGAATGAATTTGGACCAGGTTTAGGGGTCTCAGTTGGCCTACATTATATTTTAGGACGATTTGAAGCTCAAAAAAGGACCTAAAACCCAAAAAACCCAACTGCTGTTTTGCCCAAAAATTTGAAGATTTTTCGTCACCAAAAGTTTTTAGCGACGGATGTTCATCAGATTTTTTGTGGCTAAACATTTTCTGCGACTGTGTTCTTCATATTTTTCGTCACTAAAAATCAAATTTCCAGATCAACTTCAGACTTCCTTAGGCTCTGGCCAATTGCGACGGATGTTCCAAATTTCCTGATTTTTTGTATTTCTCCGATCCGGGTTATGGTTACAAGTTTCTAGACATAATATATATGTATATATTATAATTTTAGATTGATTTGATGATTATATCCCTGAATTTAACAGTTTTTTTGACAGTTGGACTATTTAAGAGCACCTATATTAACGTTAAGGACCATGAGTGATACAAAAAAACTTTAAGGATGCAATCTGATAATTTTTCAAACGTCAGGGACGTTTTGTGATTAAAAAAAGCCTAATATTTATATATATATATATATAATATTTTAAACCACCAAAAAATAAGACAGAAAAGTAAGGGAATAATGTGACTCATCCCCTTTGACCAATGATATCACGTGCAAGGTGACATGGCAATGATGATTTGATTAAAACCAATTGCAAGTCTCTACACGTGGAAAACAAGAATGATGTCATCTTTCACCTAAAAGAATAATCTCATACTAGGCTTAATATTTTATAACATTTAGGTCTTCATAATAAATAATTAATATGTAATATGAATATTTCTTTAAAATAATAAAATATATAGTGGTTTTTTTTATTAAAAAAAAAGGTTCTCACACGTAATGTGGTGAATTGGGGTTGGGTTAGCTTTTCCTTCATCCTCGGCTCTGTCCGCATATTATTCAAATCAGGAATTCCTTATTCTCACCTTCGTTGGGGATCGATTTCCCGATGTGCCCTATTACAAAAGTATCAATAAAAAAAAGCTTTTTGAACCAAAAAGAAGTGTGTTATGAATCTAGTATAAATCAATTCTATTTTCATTCATATAAAATAAGAATTAGTTAGCCAAATTAATACCTACAAAACTATAATGTTAAGAGTATAAATCTTAATGAAAAACTATGATTCCAAAGAAATTGGATCTACTAAAACAACATGCACACATATATGCTCTAAACAAGGGAGGATATGGGTACGTGATTAAAATAGCATTAGGGGCAAGCCACACAAACCCATGCGAAAAAATGTTATCCCCTAAATATCGCTTATGTAAAAAAGATATGAGAAAGAAATGGATTTTTGGTTAATTATTTTATAAATAGATGCGTATTTATAGAATTTGGGGTAAGATATTTTATTTTGTTATTTTGATCGTTGGATTTCAATTTGAGACGTTGTATTATTCTTTTTTAATCAAAGAACAACTTCATTAGACACCCAAAACACCAAACTCAAGAGGGCAACAAAACTAACACTACATCTAGCTTCTATAATGAGGGGCTATGTTGATGTTACAACAATGAGGCGGTTTAGTCTAATAAATCGAACAACTATTAAGGAAGCCCTCATTATAATCCCTTATTTTTACTCTTCATTATAGTCTCCTTGCTAAATCTATTTGGGTTTTAGACCTCGGGTTGGAGAGAGTTGGTCTAAGGTAGGTGGCAATAGTGCTGGGCACGGTATTGTTCGGCCTGATTCTCAGTCAAATTCATATCCAGAACAGTACTATTCATTCGGACAGATTTTATCCGATTCTAATGAAAAGTTAATTACTCAACCGAACCAACCCAGATCGATTCATATCTGGTTAGGTTTTGATTTTCCCGATTTGAATCGGCTAACAAGCCCAACTGAGTTTTTTTCTTTCAAAATATTTGATTTATCCTTTTTATTCTCTGATCTCTCAGCAGCCACATAAACAAAATCCAAATAAACAATGTATCTAAAGAGACCTACAAAAAAATTTCAGCATATCATGAAAAGTTTTACACATCACTCTGTATTGGCTTCCCTAAGTAAACCCCCCAAAATTACATCTCTCACATATTATACAGAAATATGTACAAAAGAATTGATGGACTAAAATCCCACAAAGAGGAAAGAAAAGAATTGGAAATTGTTTTATTTGATTTATAACAAAAGACCAGCAAACTGGTTATATCTTCTCTTTTCATCGTGCAGCTTTTCATAGTCTTGCATTAGACTCTGATGCTTGATAGTCCTTGGATCCTCATAACCAGCATATGAAGAAAGTTCCATAGCAAGAGGGAAGAGAGAAGCATTAAAAAAATAGAGAAAGAGAGAAAAAAAATCCGAACCAGAAAGAGCAAGAAGAAAGAGGAAGAGAGAAAGGGAAAAGAGGGAAGAGAGAAGCAGAAAACAATAAAACTAAAACAAAATACAAAAAGAGAGAGAAAATGGGAACCAGAAAGAGGAAGAAGAAGAAGAAAGAGGAGGAGAGAAAAGGAAGAAGAAGAGAGGGATAGAAAAAAAAATTGAGGAGAGAGAGAGAGAGAGTGTGTCGGCACAGAGAAGAGAGAAAAGAAGAAGAAGAAAAAAGAAAAAAAAAAAAAAAAAAAAGAGAGATGAAGGAAAGATGGGAGTTTGAGTAAAGAAAATGAGTTATTAAGAGTTAGAAAGTAGGGTTATTAATTGGGTCTAGGCTATATGCATAGTATTGTTAGGCTTTAGGATTTTTTAATATAAAGTTGGGCTTTATTGAGAGAACATTGGGCTAAAGGTGGAGAAAAGTGGGCTAAAAATATAATTAATTGATTAATTTAAATAACCATTCCAATTTGGTTTGGATTGATTCTTATAAAGTTAAAATTAGAATTGCAAAGGACCCATTAGTATAGTGATTTGAAGAATTTACTCCCTCAGGCAAGGTTCTGGGTTCGAGTCTTAGCATCCGTGTTGTGTGTGTGAGTTTAATATGTTATCGCCCCTTTCAATAGAAAAGGTCCTCAAAAAAAAAAAAAAAAAAAAAAAAAAAACCAATCCAAATTAGTTCGATTCGGTTTTGGTTCGAGTTTGACCTTTTTTGGTCAACTCAATTTTTTCAATTTTTTTCGATTCGACTTGGTTCGATTTTCCAGTTCAACGGTTTGTATGCCCACCCCTAGCTGACAGGGATTGATGCATTTGATTTTGGGCAAGCCTTGTTGGTCGCTCTCTTTGTGGGCACGTGGGCTCGGGCATTTGAGTCCACCAATTTTGCTGTCCAACTTGAATGCGATCTATTACGAATTAAAGTACGTAGAGCACGATTTGAAGTAATATTTTGTACTGTATAAAAGGTTATATACAAATTGTCGATCACACAATTAAGGAACTACTACGAATAAAGATTTAAAATAAAATAGTGAATGTCAAGGTACTAGCACAATAACAAGTAAATTAGAGCAGTGCAGCAAATTAAGTGGGTTTACTGTATTAGACTTTCGATAAGAGTAAATAGTCCATGTTAGTTATTTAGTGTCAAGTTGTATAATTACCTGACTATTTTAAATAGGTTGGGCTTTTAATACTCTCCTTACTTGACTAAAGAATACAACTCACACACCTCAGTTTAGATAATATATGCTTAATTATAAGGCTAGAGAAAAAGAACGCACGTTCTACGTGAAAAATCAGAGATGCTATTTTTATCTTCTTCTACCTAAGGTTCTTCTCCACTATCTTATCCAGTGGTTGTTCTCTTCACTCTTCTCCTAGTTATGGACGAACCCACAGTGGGGTCACTGGGGTCAAATGACCCCATGGAAGCCATGGAAATAGGTTTGGAAGTCCACTTGAGCTGGCTGTGTGACCCTTTGAACTGCCTTCCAAGTGCTTGATATTTTGCCTGAGAGGAAGAGGGAGGAAGCTGTGCAAATGAGGAAGAAGAAGCAGCGCAACAAGCTTCTGTTTTTTTTAAAACACCCTAGGTAAAACGACGTCGTTTTGCCCTAGGAAAATTTTTTAAATAAAATACCCTTCCATATCCCTCCATTTTCCCACGTCTGTTTCCTAAGCAGAGAGTCGTAGGTTCGACCCCTACTTGGTGCGTTTTCTTTTGAATCTTTTTAACTTGTTTTGTTGTTGGAATCAGTCAGTCAACTTTGTTCCATTTATTATTATTTCTTCCTCCCAAATTCCAATGACTGGCTTAGAAATTAGAATCCATGAATGCTGAGCTTTACTTGTAATTTTATCTAAGGATGACCACAACATGGTTTTATCACCACTATTTAACACTTAAGAATTTCTCCTCACAAACAAATAAAAAAAAAAAACTTGTTTTTCTTCATTGTAATTAGAACAAAATGCAGTAACCAACAGATTGGAACCAGATGTGCAGGCAAAATATCTGACCCAATAAAATTTTGGCTTGTTTTTCTAACAGTGCTAAAACCAATATTCAAAAAAGTCTAAACAATAAAATTTTGGCTTGAAATTTTACGAATTGAAATTACTCAAAAACATACATAAAAAAATGAAAAATCGAAATCATTCACAGTATATTTGTCCAAGAAATGAATGAAATTTGGAAGAGAAAAAATAGATAAGAAAAATAACCCATTCTTAAATTTTCTTTGGAACATTTACACTATGACCCTACGACGTTCGGATACTGGGTCCGTCACTGTTCATATATATATATATATATATATATCTCTCTCTCTCTCTCTCATACTTCTCCAATAATATGCTTCTTCTCTCTTCTTATGTCTTCATCTTTTCTTTCTTTATATACTTCCTATTTTATTAAATTTTTGTAGAAATTAAGTCATCAGTTTTTCCTTTTTGACATTTTTTTTAAAATCAAATGTTTAATTTACGAAGCATGGAAACTGGGATTAGTTGCAAACAACTTCTCTGCTGATATCCATTTGAATGGGAATTATTAATTTGTACGTGTTATTGATTCTTGTTTTTCCGTGTTTCTTTTTTTTTAATTGTCTTTTTTCTTTCAAGTGTTAGAAATATAATGCAAACTGTTGCACATCTCTCTACGGGGTCGTTTGGCACGGCGGACTATCATAGATTGAACTAAATCCTTGGACTGTCTCGGATTAGCTCGGATTGGCCTAAGCTGGATTAAGTACTAACCTACGTTTGGTGCTGTGCCGAAGTAAGAAGCTGGATTGTAAAAATAGTGAAGACCTATGTTTGGTGCTGTGTCGGACTAAAAAATAATTCTTATAATATTTAAATTTAATTAGGGTTTTTGACCTAAAAGCTAAATAAATGCTAAAAAGAAACCCAATTCAAAGATTTATAACAATATATGGCAACAAAAACAACAACAAAAAAGATTTAAAACAATAATAAAAAGAAAACAAATAAAATTCTTTTTTTTTTTTAATGAAGAATAAAATTATGATATTTATTTTTTGGCTTCTCAAGATTAATCTTAGTTGGTGGAAACATTGTTAAAGGAGCTAAGCTTACTCAATATAATTCTAGGTTTTTAAGGGACCAAGTAAAAAAATAATTAAATTATATATTTATGTCTAATTTTTATATATTTGGCTTTTGACTTCAAATTGAAAAATATAATTGGACAAGGTAAAAATTGATTGCGATAAAGAAATCATCACATCATGAATTATTAAGCTTGTTTCAATATCAAAAAAAATATCAAACATTTGTATAGTTTGATTTTCCAAATGCAATATCAAAATAATTATTTTAATATTTAAATTTAGTTAAGGATTTTTATCTAAAATAAATAACTGCTGCAAAAAAAAAAAAAAAAAAAAACTCATTCAAAGATCTTAAACAATAATTAAAAGAAAACAAATAAAATTATGATATTTTTTAAGGAGAAGCGTCGGACTCACGTGTTCTATTTAATGAGGGTGCTATTTAGAGAACCACTTTTCAGGCTCACTGTATTAGACGAGCGAGTGACGCGTTTTTTTTCACTATTGGACTATACAGTCTCATTTAAGTTAGTCCTGTCTCTTACCAAACAAGGGTTTCTAGTGCTATTTAACCCAATCCAGTCCAGTGAGGCATACCAAACATGTACAATTTGTTGCACCTATATCTCTTATAAAGCACAATACTCTTTGAAGTTCCATTGTGAGATTGGAAACTTGAAATTTGTAGTACCTAGAACGAGTTTTCTTGCCCTCAGATGCCCTTGGTGTTACTGATTTCTTGGTCACAAGTTCTTTTTTGTTAAACATGTGCTCTTGATTGCCCATTTTGTTGAGTTGTAGTCTGTTAGCTGGATATTCTCTTGTCGTCTTTTATTGGTTACATTATCAATTCATCATCCCTGCAACTGTCAAATTATCAAAGAATTAAAAAAAAATAGTATGACGAAACACCAAACACAGTATAACTTAGTTAGATTATTTATTTGGAACAATACTAAAACGTCTTATAATATAATGGATAAACAGTCAGTACTTTCTGAAACAGATTAATACTATCTTATAGAAATTAGTCAATACAATATGACGTACCAAACGAGCCCTACGTGTATAGGATAGTACTAGAATACAGACACGTAATATAAGTTATCCACATATTATAATATAAGTAAATATTTATTTATACTAAAAGTAAGAAATATGAACCATATCATCTACCCATATTATAATAATTTTTCGATCACACGAAACGGCCAAACAAGATTTAAAGTAAAAAAATGAGAGAGATCACACAATACTTTAATTTTTGTTTTTGAAACTAGTCCAAAAAACTTATTTTCCACTCCTCACTTCTAACAGTTTTTTCTCTTTTAATAGAGAATAAAAGAAGAAATTACAGGAAAATAGCATCAGCCATACCAATCCCAACAAAATTTAGTTTAACCATTAGCACTTGTAAATGCCAGGTACGTGGGAATAGCAGAAATGCAGAAGCCGTTGAAGTTGGTTCCAGCAGAAGTTGTGTAGGCGCCCATATTGTGGAACACAAGATAATCATTCAGCTTTAATTCAGGCAGTTTGCAGTCAGCAACAACTGTGTCCAATGAATCACAAGTCGGCCCAAAACCTGTTGATGAATATGTCCCTTGATTTTGGTGAGGACTTAGAATTTGGAGCGGTGAGATTTGCATAGAGGATTTGTCGTATGCTGGAAGATTAAATGACCCATAAATTCCATCACTAATCCAATACTCTCTTTTCTCTCCCCTCACTCTCTTCCCCATCACATTTGCAACCATTGTGAATGCAGTTTCAGCAAAGAACCTTCCTGGCTCAGCCATCACCTTCAGATCAGAATCTGACTGATGATCAGAAAAGTAGTGTTTGATGGCAACATTTATGGTCTTGGCTATTTCATCAAACAGTTGATTTGCTTTGAACCCACCACCAATATCAAGCACATGCATTTTGGGCATTTTGAGCTCATCAGCCACATCAAATGCAGCTCTAGCTGCAGCTATTGCTCTACAGTACACTTGAGATTCAGACGCTTTCGATCCCATATGGAATGAAATTCCCACCACTCTTAACCCTAGTTTGTGTGCGTGTCTGAGGAGTGATGCGACCTCTTCAGGCAACGCACCAAATTTGGTCCCGAATGAACGCCACGAGCTCTTGTCATTTGGTACAGCAATCCGAAGCAACAAGGAACATTTGGGGTGGCACCTTTTGATCTTATCAACTTCGTCCATGGAGTCGAAGGTCGCAAGATCGACCCCGACTCCAGCTGCGTACCTTAAATGGTACTCACCCTTGCATGGATTGGCATAAACAATTCTCGTGGGGCTTACACCATGAGCAAAGACGGCCTCAATCTCGGCCTTGCTGGCACAATCAAAGCTTGCACCAAGTGTTGCCAATGCAGCAATGAATGCAGGCTCATGGTTACACTTGACAGCAAAGAAGAGCTGAACATTGGGAAGGCAATGGCTCCATTTTTCCATGAGGCTGACAAGAACCCCCAATCTAGAACGTAAAACGGTTCATGTTCGTCTCGTTTGTTGATGATGGATCTGATGTGGGTGGTAAGTTGGTGCCCAGGTGTGTCAGCTGGAACATGCTCATCACCTTTCACTTGGCTTGCAGCCAACTTGACTTGGAGGCTGCTAAAGGTGGTAAGGCTTGGAATGCTAGGAAGGATCAATGCCATGGAAAAATGTGTTTAATCTGTTTGTGGAAGCTAGAGATTGATCTCTAAACTATTTGTGAAGTTTAATATCGGTAATCTTTTTAAATAGATAATTTCATCAGAATGGGCATGACCGACCAACCATGTCTCATCTTTCAAAGTAAAATTAAAACTCTATCCAATGCCACCGGGTCTAGTCATTATTGCCTGTATTAAAAAAAACCTATCTAATTACTAAAGCATCTCTCTAATTCCATGAAAAGCACATGGTCTGCTGGAATATTTGACAACACATTGAATTGAATGATCTTCTTATTAAAAAATTGGAGAAAAGCTTGTTAGCATTCCCCTTAGGCCCCGTTTGATTCATTGGAAAAGAAGCTTGGAAATGGAAAATCAATTGTTTTTACATGTTTGGTAAGTCTAAGTATAGGAAATCATTGCCTAGCACATGGGAAAGTGAAACCCTCATTCATCCTTGGGTTTTATTTTCCCTGGGAAAGTAAGACTAGCATTAAATGCACCTTTTTTATGACTAATTTGTCCTTACTAATAATTTATAATTATAAGTTCATCCAACAACTGTTGATATTCTTTTTTTTAAATTCATATTTCTTAAAACCTCCCGGCTTCTATTTCCCAGAACGTATCTATTTCTCATAACTTTGTTTACACGAGGAAGGCAAAACTTCTACCTTACCTAAATTTTCAGATTCTCATCCTCAAGACAACTTCAAACAAGGTGGTATTATACTTCTATTCATCACCCAATATTTTCCCTATTTATTTTTCTTCAACTTCCACCTTACCTAAATTTTCAGATTCTCATCCTCAAGACAACTTTCAAATAAGGTGGGTACTTCTATTCATCACCCAATATTTTCCATGTTTATTTTTCTTCAACTTCCACCTTACCTAAATTTTCAGATTCTCATCATCAAGACAACTTCAAACAAAGTGGGTATTATACTTCTATTCATCACCCAATATTTTCCACGTTTATTTTTCTTCTTCCTTTTTTTTCTTTCCATTGAGCACCCAAATATATGAATTGACACTAATTCTAGGTTTCTAGTTGGATTATTTGATGTCTTTCTACTTTTTCTTTTTCTAGTTTTAACATGTGTACGTAGAGGTGTCAAACGGGACAGGCTGGCCCAGCACGGCCCGAGCCCAGCCCATTTAAATAAGGCATGGCACGGCATGAGCACGAATATTAATGGGGTGTGCTCGGCACGGCATGAAAACTTGGGCCGGGTCGGGATCAAAAAATGAGGTCCAATGGACCGGGCCGGCCCATGGCCCGATATGGGCCGGGCTTGGCCCAAGCACGAGCCCAAGCATGCCCCACTTAACATTTTTTTCTTTCTCAAAAGTCAAAATGCAATAATTTGACATCTAATGTCATTGTTTCTATGTTTTTTTTTAATCATAAATATATATTTGATGTCTTTCATTTTAGGGAAATTACTTGGGTCCTTAATTAATTAAACAACATTGGACTTGACATCTAATCAGTACATATGACATATACGCTTCTCTTCTAATCAAAGCAAGACATTTTTTCACATATAAAATAATAAGTTGTTTAAAGATGAAAAGTTGAAGTGGACTTTGTGGAGTTGGACACTTTTTTCCCTCCGCCATTTCATATTGTTCGGATGTTTGATTGATTAATGTTTTCAAATAGTTCATCATTTATTGCCTCTAATTATATTTTTAATGTTTATAATTTGAATTATCTAGTGGAAAAAAAAATCAAGTGAAAAAAATTCAAATTAAATAGATTGGTTCTTGGGCTCGAGTATGGCACGAGCACGAGCCCAGCCCGGCTCGTTTCAATATGGACATGGACTTTGGGCCGGACCGGGATCAATGATTTTACTAAATGGGCCGGCATGACACGGCCCGATAAATTAAATGGGCCGGTCCGGCCCGACACGAAAACATTAAAAGCACGAGTTTAAATAAGATGGGCCGGCCTAGCACAGTCCGTTTGACACCTCTATGTGTACGGCTCCTCAAATCTCTTTATGTAGAGACAAACTACCAACCCAATATTAGAAGAGTTTTCAAATTCAATCCTCTTCACTTCTTAAAGGAGATTAAACTAATAACCTTACTTGATGAAACTATTGATGCAAACGTTACTTGTCGTATATGAATAAAATCTTCCACTTTTGGCAAAACAAAATATATTAGTTTTGATCATATTTGTTTATGAATAACCAAAAACATGTAAGAAAAAAAATTATTTGTATTTAAAAAAAGAAATTGAACAAACAAGATTAAAATAACAAGAAAAGAACATGAGAAAGAATGATAGACCAACTAGTTAATGTTGTTTGTTTAAAATAAATAAAAATCAATTTTCTATGGCAACTAATTAATTTAGGGACAATACTTCGCTTCTTACCTTCTATTGTGGCTCAACCATAAAGTGACATGTGTCCTCTCTTTTTTAATGTCAAAACAACTTCTTTTTCACTTTATTGAACCCCTAGTTTTTTACCCAAACAGAAAAAAATAAAATTTCCCCTTTTTTTTTTCACTTTGATTTTTCTCAACCATTTTTAAAATAATAATTTTCCTTCTTCAATCAAAATTTTAAGTATTTGTGGCCCTTTCCAACTCTAACTTTAATAATCCCTCTACAACCAAAGTTTCCATTGACAACATTTGTAGACATAGTTTCTTCATGGAGGCTTTTTCAACACATCATCATGTTACCAAGTGAGAAAATAAAAACAATGGTACTTTTTTTTTCTTTTCTATTTTGGTAAAAATTTTGGTTGAGTAAAAGTGAAAAAAAGAAGTTGTTTTGACCATTAAAAAAGAGAGGACACATGTCACTTTGCGGTTGAGTCACAATAGAAGGTAAGGAGTACTAAAATATGAAAACCTACGAGAGAATATTATTTGTGGGAATTTTCTGTGTATTTTTCTCCTTGTAGGAGGTCATATAATTATAGTACAATAAAACCTTGAAGGCCAAGGAAAGTTATAACTTATAATACTATTTACAGTAGGAAAGCAAAAATAAAAAGGAAATCAATTACAGTTAATATGGGAATCTGTGGTGTGCAAGGAAAATCATAAGTCACGCCAACACTCCCCCTCAAGTTGGTGCATAGATGTCGCCAATGCCAAACTTGTCCAGTGATGTGTGGAATGCTTTATCGGAAATTGCCTTTGTCAAAATATCTGCTAATTGATCCTCAGACTTCACGAAAGGGAACTGAATCAATTTAGCCTCAAGCTTTTGCTTGATGAAGTGTCAATCCACTTTAACATGTTTGGTGCGATCATGTTGAATCGGATTATGTGCAATAGTTTTTGCAGCCTTGTTGTCACAAAAGAGATTCATTATCGATGTAGGTTCATACCCAAGTTTAGTAAGCAACATTTTTTCTTTTGGACGAAAGTTCAGTAAGCAACTTCCTTAACCAAAGAAGCTCACAAATTCCTTTAGTCATACCTCTAAACTTGGCTTCTGCATTAGATAGAGCTATTACCTTCTGTTTCTTGCTCCTCCATGTCACCAAATTACCTCCCGCGAATGTGAAGTAACCAGATGTAGATCTTATATCTGTTACACCTACTTGCCCAATCTGCATATGTATTTGAAGAACTGCATTCATGTGGTCTTCACTTGGAGAGTGCATTAATTGACTAACTACACTCAACGCATAAGCGATGTTTGGCCAAGTATGTGACAAATAGATCAATCTTTCCACTAATTGCTGGTATCTTTCTTCGTTCGTTGGAACTTGATTTGGGTATTCTCCAAGATGATGATTCTGAATAATAGGAGTGTCTACAGGTTTGCAATCTAGCACATATTCCTTTTGAGAGAGAAATATCCCTTGCTTTGATCAAGCCACCTCAATCCCCAAGAAATACTTGAGTCTACCTAGATTCATCATCTCAAATTCAGTAGCCAAATAGCCTTGCAGCTGAGATATTTCATGTTCATCATTCCCAGTAATAAACATATCGCCAACATAGATTATTAAAGTTGTTACCTTCCCTTTATAATGTTTCAAGAACATAGTATGATCTAAGTTACTTTGCCTGAAACCATTGTTCTTTACTGCCTTGGTGAACCGTCCAAACCATGCATGAGGCTACTATTCCAATCCATACAGCGCCTTTCTCAGTTTTGCATATTGTTCCAGTCTAAGTAGAAGTGGCATATCTAGGTGGAATGTCCATGTATACCTCCTCTGTGAGTTCTCCATGCAGGAAAGTAATTTTTACATCAAACAAGTGTAGTAAATCCAAATTAGCTGCAAGAGACAGTAAGACTCTAATGGTGTTTAAATTTGCTATTGGAGCAAAGGTCTCTTCATAGTCTATACTATAGGTTTGTGTGTACCCCTTTGCCACAAGCTTTTCCTTGTATCGTTCGATAGATCCATAAGCATTGTGTTTTATAATGAACACCCATCTACAACCAACAGTCTTATTCCCCTATGGTAAAGGTTCCAGCGTCCAAGTCTGATTCTTTTCGAGGGCCTTGATCTCTTCCTATACAGCTTGAACCCACTTACGGTCTTTTAAGGTCTCAGTTATCTTGGTTGGGATATGGATAGTAGACAACTGATGCACAAAAGCCTTGAGTGGTTCAAGTAGTCTTTGAGTGGATACATGATTGGCAACCAGATACTTCGATGTTTGGCCAATCTCTGGGGAATACTGATTTGGTGGTTTTCCACAATTTTGCCTGAAAGGTAATTTATATCCAATATAATTGTTAACCAAATTTGCAGGTGTAGTAGGAGCATTTACCTCAGGGATATTCCCAGGAACTTGGTCAGTATGGAGTGTTGGATGAGATGAAGAGGTCTTCAGCTGGTGTTTCTGGATCGTCTTTAGGAGCGGGACCCAAATATGAAATATCTTCACTAGTGGAAAGCGATAGATCGTCATGGTCTGCACAATCAATCATTTTCTGGATGAGAGGAATATTGTCTTTAGGACTCAGAAGCAATCGATCGTTTCTTGGTCGAGAGGAGCATCGTGCTTCAAACTTCGAAGCGATCTATCGTTAGGGTCGGGACAATTGATCGTTTCTGGGCAGAAATGAATTCCTCTGTCTTCCAGGTTGTTCCAATTATGCTCTTTACTCTATATCCCCCCCTGAAGCATAGAATTGGATGTCGAGTCATGGAAGAACATCTCAGATTTCAAAAAAACCACATCCAAATGACATAGATACGCCGGGTAATAGGATGATAACATCGATAGTCTCTCTGATGAGTGACATATCCCACAAAACACAACGAAGAGCACGTGGATCAAGTTTGATGCGCTAATTTTTCTGGAGATGAACGAAGGCTACACATCCAAAGATTCAGAGTGTGAGCACCAAAATAGAGGGCAGAGGCCCGTGTTGTGCAAGCACTTGTAAGGGAGTTTTAAAGTTTAAGACACTAGAAGGCATGTGGTTGATTAGGTAAACTGCAGTGACTATAGCATCATCCCAGTGATGGTGAGGAACATCAGCACCAATCAGAAGTGCTCAGGTGTTTGAGGAAAAGTCGTCTCATGGATAATTTCATGATGTTGGAAGCAAGTTTGAAAGTCATGATTAACAAATTCACCACCATTGTCGGAGCGAATAATCTGTATTTGAGCATTGAAATGATTTTTCATATGTTTGTGGAAGAGCTGAAACTGTGAAAACATTTGGTTTTTATTCTTCAACAAATAAAGTCATGTCATCCGTGTACAATCATCGACGAGTGTGACAAACTATCAAACGCCAAAAAGAGCAGTAATAGGGGAAGGTCCCTAGACATACGAGTGAATTAATGTAAACGGAGTAGTACACTTGCTCGTACTCAACGAATAAGGCATATGGTGACTCTTGGTCAAAATACAAGTGTCACATTTGAAATGGGAGTCTTTGAAATCTAAAAATAAATCTTGTAGCATATGCTTCATATAACTAAAGGATGAATTTCCCAAACGACGGTGCCACAACCAAATTTTCCTTTGTTTACTATCAGAGGAATACATCACACTATTAGCCATGCTTGTGCTGAAGTCATCTACATAATATAGGCCCCCACTTTTTGTACCACGACCAATAATCTCCTTAGTGTTAATATCTTGAAGCAAACAAAAAATCGGATAGATGAGTGTACAACAATTCTCTTGTTCAGTAACCTGACCAACTGGCATCAATTATTGGATAGAGATGGAACAAGTATTCGGCAAGGACAGAGAGGATGAGAAGCAACAGTGCCAGCCCCTGTCACAAGATAAGTAACTCCATTGTCATTAACAATACTAGTTCGTCTAGGTTAGGTAGTACTCAAAAAATCATCAGGATCAAACGTCATATGATTGATTGTCCCAGAGTCAATGATCTATCATATGGAATCACTCGTATTCGAAGTATGGAATACATAACCAAAACCACTCCTTGCATCTTCACGTCATCTTCGATCTTTGATTTCATCCCATCAATCAGGGTAGCCATTCAATTTGAAACAAATCTCAAGAGTATGTCTTGGATAGCCACAGTATGTGCAATTTATTCCATTTATTTGGAGCTTTGTTCGGGAAGTCATAATATGTGCAGCGAAAAATTCATATGGTATAGTTTGAGTCGGTATCTGGGTAAGGATCTGGGTGTGAGTTTGATTCAGGGTCGGGGTTGGGATCTGAGTCTTGGTTAGTATATAGGTCTGAATCTGAGTCAGGATATGAGTCTTAGTCTCTATATGGGTATGAATATGAGTCGGACTCTGGGTCTAGGTCTGGGTCGAGGTATTTTTTAGTAACTGGGTCATTCTTGACATCAATTCTTCTAATATTGAGGTAGAGATTGGGGTTAAGGCGGCTTGGTTCTGTATTTTCAAAAACTAGGTCATCTAGGTCGTCAATTCTTCAAGGTTCTTTGTCGGGGTTTGATTCTGGATCTTCAAAAATTGGGTCATGTGGGTCTTCAATTCTTCTAGTTTCTAGGTCTAGGTGGCAGAGGAATCGGTGATACTACCTCCATGTGGGATGATAGGATCTTGATCCCCCATGGCAGCGTCGGCGTGTGGTGGGCTAAAGTTTAGCAGCAATCTCAAGATCGTCGCTCCGATACCATGCCAAAATATGAAAACCTATGAGAGAATATTGTTTGTGGGAATTTTCTATGTATTCTTCTCCTTATATGAGGTCATTTTTATAGTACAATAAAACCTTGAAGGCCAAGGAAAGTAATAACTCATAATTCTATTTACAATAGGAAATCAGAAATAAAAGGGAAATCAATTACAATTAATATGAGAATTCTTAGTGTACAAGGAAAGTCACAAGTCATGCCAACAAGGAGGAGTTCCTCCTTAAGTATTGTCAATTAATTTAAGCAAACATCATGTTTCCTTTTGCAAAATTTCATTGAGCTACATTGATGATATTTTTAAAAATCTATATATGTAACAAAAAGTTTAGGGGGAGGGAAGGCTACGCCATCCCAGAGCCAGAACATACCAAGGCCTCTTTGAAGACTTACAGAGTTTGAGGGACACCATTTAGGATTCCCCATGAAATATTTTTCAACCGTTCAAACTATTTATTTTTCACATCTTCATTTAGAGATCAACCTTGCAAAATATAATGCAAATTGAAAATTATTGAAGGCATTTAATTGAGATCAACAAAATCAATGAACACAATGCTTCAAGAAAGTACTTAAATTTCAATAATTTAATTGTGTGGTCAAATGATATGCATCATTTTTTTACAAAAAATGTGTGAAAAAAATCTCAAATATCATCCGAATTCGTTTATTTTATTTTATTTTTGGTCAGAAGATAATAAGGAGCATGTCACCTATACAAATTAATCCAAATTAATTATATCGATTGACATTTGTCAAAGCTTTTTCAGCCTAATTAGCCTGACAATTCGCATGATCAAGCTTTGTACGTGGAAATTGTATAAGAAAGGGAGACCCTAAGAAGATATTGAATATTTATTATACTAAAACCAAAAACTATCAAGCCGACCTCATTTTGGTTGAAAAATCACAGGCTTCGTCATGAATTCGAGGAATTCGAGGCGATTCTTGTCATAAATAGACCACACTTAGGGGGTGTTGGCCAAAGACCCTCTGATGCCTAAGTTAGTTTGATTGGACTTTGAAAAAGATATGACAATATCTAAAGTATTTTCTCTCTCAGTGAGAGAACTGGGTGGCTGGAGCCGTGAGAGAGAGAGAGAGAGAGAGAGAGAGAGAGAGAGAGAGAATTGTGTGAGAGAGGGAGAGATTTCTCGTGTCAAAATCAAATTACCTCATATGTGTGATGTAGCCATGTATTTATAGTGCTCCTTGTCAGCTAGGGTTTGAAGAATAATCCTTATTTAATTAGGTTTATTCTTACCCAAAAATAGGAGATTGGAATTAATCAAGGAGATTCGGTGGAAATCTCTTCCTTGATTTAGGGAGATATTCTCATCTTAAATCAATTATAATTTTCCTAATTAAATAGAATTTAATTAGGATAATTGATTGACCTAGGGAATTTCCCTTTTCCACGTGTCACCCGCTCATTGGTCGCCAAAATATATGCTCCCACAAATGCCCCTCAGCTTCTGCATGACGCGTATGTGACGAGGAGATTTGAAATACTCTTTAGGCTTTCCAACTGCGTTTGGGCTTCCAATTGTGAGTTGGGCTATGATACCATGCTAGAATATGAAAACCTATGAGAGAATATTATTTGTGAGAAATTTTCTATGTATTCTTCTCCTTTTTGGAGGTCATATTTATAGTACAATAAAATTTTGAAGGCCAAGTAATAACTCCTAATTCTATTTACGGTAGGTAATTAGAAATAAAAGGGAAATCAATTACAATTAATATGGGAATCATTGGTGTGCAAGGAAAGTCAAGTATTGTCAATTAATTTAAACAAACATCATGTTTTTGGTAACAAAAAGTTTAGGAGGAGGGGATGCTATCCTATCCCAAGACAAAGGCATATCAAGGCCTCTTTGAGGACTTACAGAGTTTGAGGCACACCTTTTATGATCCCCCTACGAAATATTTTTCAACGGTCCAAACCATCTATTTTTCATATATTCATTTAGAGATCATTCTTGCAAAATATCATACAAATTAAAAATCATTAAAGCATCTAATTGATATCAACAAAATCAATGAATGCAGTGCTTTAAGAAAATATTTAAATGTCAATAATTTAATTGAGTGGTCAAATGATATCCATCATTTTTAACATAAAATGTGTAACAAATATCATCAAATTTGTTTATTTTATTTTATTTTTGGTCGGAAGATAATGAGGACCATGTTACCTCAATATATATATATATATATATTTAGTTTCAAGAAAATTAAAGACGCTCACTACATAACAAATTAATCCAAATTAATTACACCGATCATGACAAAAGTAGATACCAACTCACGATTGAAATTTATTCCGCCTAATTAGCCTCACAATTCGCATGATCAAGCTTTGTACGGGGAAATTGCAGAAGAAAGGGAGACCCTAAGAAGATAATGAATCTATATAGATATAAAGCAGAAGACAGAGAATGGTGAAACATTCAAAATACCAGAAAATGCTCTTGGTTAATTCAAACATTAAGAATTAAAATTATTAATTAAATTAGGATAATATGGTAAATTCACATTTTTTCATATTAAAAAAAAATTAAAAATAAAAAAAAAATTAAATAATAGATCCTAGTTTTATGAAACACAACCGCCCATATTATATTTTCTTAATTTTTTTAAAAAAAAAAATTCAATTAGCACATACGTAAACGTGTGCCAAAGAACTAGTATTTATTATATTAAAACCAAAAGCTGTCAAGTCTTTAGTTGAAAATCTTTATGTTTTATTTTTTCAACTTTAGATGTACTTTGTAAGTTAAAACCCCTTGAACTCCAAGATTTTTGTTTAGAGTGGCTGCATGCATGCAAATTACATTATCTATATATATAAAGCAAAAGGCAGAGAATGGTGAAACATTCAAAATACCAGAAAATGCCCTTGGTTAATGCAAACATTAAGAATTGAAATTATTAATTAAATGAGGATAATATGGTAAATTCACAATTTTTCGTATTAAAAAAATTAAAATTAAAAGAAAATTCAGATAATGGGTCCTATTTTTATGGAACACAAATATCCATTATTTTTTTAATTCTAAAATAAATTTAAATTTTTTTTAAAAAAAACCTCTCGCATGCGCGGAAGCGCATGCGGAGAGGCTAGTATATAATTATAATTAAAACTAGCAATCAAAAAAAAAAAAATCAATTAGCGGAGAATACTCTCGACACGCGTTTTTATGTGCAAAATATGGAACTTAAAATTAATTACCAGTAAATATTGTAAAAAGTTTTTTTTAAAAGAACCCTAACCTTATGAAGGATAATTTTTATTATTCGTCATTAGAGAAAACAAGGAGGAACATATAGCGTGACCCCTTTTACAAAGATCAAAAGTAGTAACATCTTGGATAATCTATGTGCCAAGGTTTTTAAAACACTAATTAAAGCTTCAAGTTTTCATTTTGGGACAATATTGTCGACAGTAAATTGAGAAGACATTAAAGTTTTGTTAGTGATAATTGTTCGTACAATTAGTGGGTCGATACTTTTAAGGGGCAATTAGCTAGCTAGTAGCAGAGGGCCATCATCTATATATCTATAGCTATTATGTAAACTTACAGCTTAGAGTGGTCCTTGAAAGAGATTGTTTTGAATTTTAAACGCCAAACAAAATGTGTTTGTTATTGAAAGCATGGGACCCACCAGGACAGAATCATGAATGATGAGATGATCTATCCGATTGTGCCCAAAATAAAAATAAAGAAAGAAAAACTTTAATAAAAGATACAATTCTCACACGTTGATCACTGTGCGTACTTTAATAAAAGATGAAGTATGATTAATCTTGAAATAATGGAGTTCGATTCCTCCTTTAAAATAATGTACAATATTATAATTAGGAATTTTTCTTTTTTACTCATCACTTTGATCGCACAACACAACTATGGAAGACATACATGAGGTATATAAAAAGGAAAATGCTAGGGAGACCAACTTTAGATACCAACTTGTGTAAGAGGCCCTTGATATGCCTCGAGACCCATTGTATTGGTGGGCTCCACCTCTATTAGAGAGTTGGTACACAAGTTGGTATCTAAAGTTGGTCTCCCTAGCATCACCCATATAAAAATGTATATGTTCCGTAAAGAGATTTATGACTCAAGTGATTAAGAGTATAGTTATTCTTGTGCATGATGTCTTATGTTCGAATTCCCTACTCTATATACGATATATTGTTTGTATAAAAAGAAATTAATAATATATATATAAAGTATATAATTTAGTATTGTTGTAGACGTGGGAAATAGTAATGAATAAAAAAAGAACGTTGTAAAAATAAACCCATCCAATAAACATTAGCTTTTGTTGATAAAATACAATTGTTTTACACAACCTTTCTTTTTTGGGTTAAACATGTACAAATCAATTGCAACAAGACTGTAAATCCAAAAGGGAAAACAACCCAATAGGCAAAACTAAATTAAACAGAATCCGCGTAAATTATAAAACTTAAATGACAGGAAAACTAAATTGAACAAAATTACGTAAACAACTAAAAGGCTCAAATCACCAAAATCTAGCATAGTCTGTATCTTAAACCACACATCCCAAAACAAAGAAAACCTTAAATATGCAACCTTTTTTTTTTTTTGGCAAAGTCTGGTGTCTTTTTTTAATCTACTACCTTTTTTTTTTGGTGAAATTGTCTCTGCCTTTTTTTTTTTTTTGGTGAAATTATATGTTGCCTTTGGCAAAAGGTTTTTGAATAAGAAAAAAAAAGGAAAAACAAAAAAAAAAGCTTATATGGCTCATCATCAACTACAACACATTAGGGAAATATTATTTTCTTAATTTTATTTGTATTCTCTTTCAAATATGGAACAATATGTTAACTTAATTATATTATTATTATGTTTACAACTAATATATAAATGAAACTTAATTATTTATATTTTGCACTCTGTATTTGTGAAGCTTATTCGGTTAATGCCAAGAAATTCAAAGGTAAGAATTTTTGTTTTTAAAATGAAAAAAATCATTAGATTTTAAACTAAAAATTTTAACTAGCCACCACCCACTGAAAAATTTATGTTTCCGCCTTTGCATATATGATATATTGCTTGTATAAAATATATATATATACTTTTTTTTGGCCAAAGAATGGAAAATTTTATTCAAAGACGAATTGCAACGTTAACATCAAAGGCTAAAATATCAAAAATCCACTCAGGCCACCACATATTCAAATTATGGATCCCTCCTATTCTAGTAATAAAAGATGCCACCACATGGGCAGCTCGAAGCACATAATTTAGTACGTGGTAAAAAATGATGACTAAAACATGATGACTAAAAAATAATGATGACTAAAAAAGAACGTTGTAAATTTAAAACAAACCCATCCAATGAACATTAGCTTTTGTGGATAAAATACAATTGTTTTACATGACCTTTTTTTTTTTGGTTAAACAATGATATTCATTAAAAAAACTTCAGGAATACATTAAAGACATATACAAACCAATTTCAAAACAACTACAAATTTGAAAGGAAAAACAACCCAATAGGTAAAAGTAAATCAATAAAACTAAAATCAAAAGAAGACTCAATCGAACAAAATTCGCGTAAACAACAAAAAAACTCAAATCACCAAAACTTAGCGTAGTACGTTTCTTAAATCACACAACCCAAAACAAAAAAAACCTTAAATTAAGCCATGGCCGCACAGAAGCCAAAGGGAGTGACATTACGCGTGCGAATAAAAATTAAGCAGTCTAGAAGTGCGTGGTGGGAGATCTCAAATCAAAATCTGTATTTGGAGCAAATGTCAAAACTCGAGGTCCACACGCTTCCTTGTGATTATATCTAGCCCTTGACAAATTTGTCAAGGCGGCTAACAGAAAGCAAATCAAATTTGGATTTTTAGATATTAATTAAGAGCCTGAGACATTTTATTATGGTTCTTAATTAGTATGCGACACTAACGGATTCCTAACTTGTTTCTTCTGAAGCCTTTTCGACTTGCGAGGTTTGCTTGATTTGTTTAATTTGGAGTCTTTTGTTTTGTTTTAGGACAACTTTAAAAAAATTTCCCTCATAAAATCGAGCTTCACAGAAAAAAAAGGTTGCTGCTAGAACATAAAAGCATGGAATATTTCAAAGCAGATATAGAAGTCGACTTGTCAAAGAATTTGAATATTTAGTGGTTTTTCGTGTTGAGTGAGGTTGAAAGTTTTTTTATAGCTAAAACCTAAATTTATTTTTTTTTAATCACGTATCATCAGTTTTACCATAATAACATTTTTGTAGTTTATTCAAGAAAGATTTTACGTGATTGTCTTTTATCTTTGATTATTATCATTGGGCAATATTTTGGTGAATTTTGTTACACGCAATAATAAACGTAAACGCTAATCAACCATCAAATCCAAAATTTAATGCAGGGGAGAGAGAGAGAATCGAAAGAGAGAGATAAAGATGGGAAAAATGGAAGTCAAAATAATATATAGCTGACAAGCATATTAGATGGGTGGAATAGTGAGATTGCGTGCTGACATGGATTGAGAAGGAGCTTTCCTCTTAAACAAATTGCCAAAGTGCAATCATTATTCGAATCTATGACTATTCGTTCGTAATCTTTTGAAAATTTGTAAGATGTGCGTAGTGTACAAAGTAGATCAAACTTCCGCCAAAATACCATGAATATTTGAGACCACTAAGACCATTTCTAGGTGGAGAGGGCTATATTTAACTTCGGACTATATTTTAACCGTTTTCAACAGCAAATGGCTAAATTTAATATTTTAATAATTTTTAGTATATGATGTAAATTTATTAGTTAATTTAATTAAACTACTATTTATATTCTATTTAAAATACATTTTAAAAGAGAAAAATACTTTGGGATATGATTTTTGACATCTACGTGATTAGCCCTATAGATTTATGATTATATTTTTTCTTGTTCTTAAAAATTAATTTAAATGGAAAAAGATAAAGGATAGTTTATAAAGAGATTGTGAGAAATTATGAAAAAGAATGAAATTTAAAAAAACAATCATTTTTTTGAATTAAAAAAATAAACTAGCTGATGTCACCTAACGACTAGGTGATATTAGTTGGGCCCCATCCAAGTATTTAACCCGTTGAGCCCAATTTTGGAGATTAATTTTAGAAATTTTGAACTATATTTAAGGATTTAACCCTCACTAGGAGATGACCTAATCTGTAACTTTTCCAAACTCCAATGATGTGTGTAGAATACAAAATGGATCAAGCCTCTGGAAGTTGTTTTAATATCAATCTAGTTAGTCTAGTTTGACGTTACTTTATTATTTTTACTGGTAATCGAGGCACAGATCACTGTGGCTAGAACAGTTCTTACCGACAAAAACCCCTTTGATGACAGGATATGTGACTACTACCAGACTTAAGCAAAGGTCGACGCTCTCCTGTCGCGGTCTTGAATGAACGGCTTTTGTCCTTTGTCTAGTAATGAAGTTGTTTATCTAAAACACGGCGGTACTAGTGCCTGAACTTATTTCTGTTGTGCACTGGACCAACTTTTCCATGCTAGCGACATTTTGGAAAAGACTAAACGAGAGAGAAATATTTTTAAAATAAGACAAAGTAAACAAAAATGTTTTTATTAATTTTGAATTTTTTAAAGAATTATTTACATTTGCATGTTTTGGATTTGAAAATTGAGGAGTTTTTCTATTTTTTTTGAAAAAAATTAGCCTTTTTTAAAAGTGGAATTTTTTTTTATACTAAAACTTAAATTTATTTTTCGTTTTCCTCGTGTTTTTATTATTTATTTACCGACTTTATTTTATTTTTAATAATAGAAGCAACTTGCCATGAAGTCTGTCCATAAATAGGTCTTTACTTGAGACCGAAAACCGCACAACACTTCGAGGGCAACCTGAAGAACACACTAGGAGAAGCGAAGATATTTTCTGTTCAAGACCTGGAAATGGAGTTTAAGAAAATGAGTTGGGTCTTAGCCTGTGTAGGGTTTATGTTCTTGGGTCTTTGCAAGGCTAATGGAAATACCCATTATTATGATTTTGTTGTAAGTGCTTCCTGCATTACACTAACACCATTTTTACAGCCTTCGAATGTTCATCATCATCCGTTGCTTTGTTTTGTTTTGCAGCTGACAGAATTGAATTTTACAAGGCTTTGCGAAACAAAGACCATCTTAACTGTGAATGGGACTTTGCCGGGGCCGACCATCACCGTCCGGAAGGGAGACACTGCTTTTGTGAATGTCCACAACCAAGGCTCATACGGTGTCACCCTTCATTGGTAAAAACTACCAATCCCATTAGCTTAGCTCTAGATTTTATTTTTTATTTTTTATTTTTTGGCATTGACCAATAGTCCAAAACTGCTTGATAGGCTGGATAGATAATTAAGCTTATTGGTGGAAAATTATGGATCGTTAGTTGTGTGTTTGAATGGAATATTCTCTTCCCCATCTTATGATGGGCTCTCTGGCCAATTCCAATAGCTTACTTACAGGAAGAGAGATCATGACTATTAGCTGGTCCTTGTCTTTTAGAGAGAGAAAGTGAAAGTGCGAATAACTTTATAAAGATTGGAAAAATAAAAGGCCAGAGGAAGGAAGTGGGGTAGGGAAGTCTTTAGTCTTTTTCTATCTTAAACAAACTTTTTAATCTTGTTTAAGATTTTCAGGCATGGAGTGAAGCAACCACGAAATCCATGGTATGATGGACCAGAGAACATAACACAGTGCCCTATTCAAGCAGGGTCAAACTTCACTTATGAAGTTATCTTCTCCACCGAAGAAGGAACATTATGGTGGCATGCTCATAGTGATTGGACACGTGCCACAGTCTATGGTGCCATCATTATTCTACCAAAGCTCAACACCACTTATCCTTTTACAAAACCAGATGGAGAAGAAACACTGGTTCTAGGTACTTTTATTTTAATAAAAATTTATATGTATTAGTTATTAACAATTTACTTGGACTGCTGGCCATACCACAACCACAGACATGAAAACAGAAAGTGTTACATCTACGGTTGCATCATCGAATCTCAATAATTATTTTCCATTTGTCATTGTCAGGATCCTGGTACAAGGGAGATGTGAATGAAATTATTAAAAATGCCCTCGCAACGGGTGGCGATCCAAATGTTTCAGATGCCTTCACAATCAACGGAGAGCCAGGAGATTTGGTTAATGCGTGTTCCAATGGTAATTATAATCAAATATCCAAACCTAATCTCATTTGATTATCTGTTGTTATTATATGTGGACATGAGAAAAGCAATTGAATGTTTTTCTAAGTGGGGTTGGCATTCCCGCGTAAAAGAAGAAACTTCTAGGTGTCTTATGGAACATCATGCAAAGCGGCATACTTTTTTGACTTGTGGTGTATGCGAAAAGTAGTAAGCAAGTTGAAAATAGCTGTTTAGTGGTATTTTTTTTTTTTCTTGATGCTAGATTTTCCAGATTTGAATTCCGTTTATTAAAAATTAATATATAACACCTATGTGTATTAAACTAAGTAGGACAGCAAGTCCGCCTCCTTTGAATTCCATTTAGTAAAAGATTAAAATATAACACCGACATGTATTAAACCAATTAAATAGGACAATAAGTCCGCCCTCATTTTAATAGTGCTTTGGGGATGTTATCAGTTGGAGGGGGGGCGGGGGCACGTGGGGCTATAGCAGGGTACCGGTGAGGGAAGTCGCTGGGGCTGGGGCTGGGTCTTAAATTGAACTTTTTAAAAATGAAATATTTTATTTTATTTTTGATACACATGGCACTCATGTGTTGCACATTTCATGAGTGCGCTCACGTCATGTGAACTTTTTTTAATATGAGAAATCATGTCAACATTTTTAATACAACTTTTAACCGACATAATGGTGAGTTGTAAAGGTGGACTCAAAATCTCAGTTATAGGATAAAGGTGGGTCACCCTGAGTTATGAAGGGCAATATTATATTTAACTATAATTTAGGAATTAGGTATATCAACTACAATTATTTTACAAAAGACATTATTATTTCATTCAAACATTACTCTACTTTAATGTTTGATTTATTCATATTTGATTCACTATGAACACTGTTTATTTCTAACAACTAACATACTTTGACATCATTAATTTGCTAACAACTGATTGATTTCCTGTTGCAGCAACAACATATCGTTGGGTTGTTGATTATGGCAAGACGTATCTTCTCCGCTTAGTCAACGCGGTGTTGAACGAAGAAATGTTCTTCGCCATTGCCAACCACAACCTCACAGTGGTAGCTCAAGATGGTGCATACATAAAACCTATAACCACCTCCTACCTCATGATAACTCCAGGCCAAACCATGGACATTTTGGTAGTTGCAAACCAGTCTCCCAGCCACTATCACGTAGCTTCCCATGCTTTTGTTGATGGGGATGTTGCATTCAACAACCGCACCACCTCTGCCATTCTTCAATACAACGGCAGCACGACCCCCTCAACCATTCCCACTCCGATTCTTCCTGATTTCGCCGACGGAACGGCTGCCTCAAACTTCACTACGCAAGTGAGGGCCTTGGCAAGCAAAGACTACCCCATTAGTGTCCCGTTACACATCACACACACGCTCTTCATCTCTGTTTCCATAAATGAAAGAATTTGTCCCAATTCTTCTTGTGATGGGCCAGATAACAATGCACTTGCTGCAAGCTTAAACAACATCAGTTTTGTGACTCCATCGATTGATATACTGCAAGCCTATTACGGGTACGTAACGTAATTTCAATTAGTTGCTCAAATTAATTATTGTATATAACGTTTCCCAACTAAACACCTCACCCCAGTCCAACTCAGCCCATCCCATATTTCTACATCCTAGTTCCTTCACTGAAAGGAAATGAATAGTCGCGTAGAAGAGTAAAATGGTAACTGAGCCAAAAGCGTGCGTTTTACTTAATATAAATACAAATAATAGTTTAAATTAATATACTCTCTGGACTCAAATGCAAGAGAGTATTATTACTTCTCTAATCCACGTCTTATTACTTGTTCTTTTTTTGCAAAACTAGAACTTTTTTTTAATTAAAAAAATATCTAACTTAAATGACCTTATTGCCTATGTACAGGTCAATTAATGGAGTTTACTCAGCTAATTTCCCACACAAACCTTATATTTTCAACTTCACGGGACACGTGCGAAACGACACAATATATCCTTACTTTGGAACGAAGGTGAGAATGATTAAATATGGTGAAGAAGTTGAGATAATCTATCAAGGGACCAACATGATTGCCGCTGAGAACCATCCGATGCATCTCCATGGTTTCAGCTTTTATTTGGTTGGAACTGGTTCTGGGAATTTCGACCCTAATCAGGCCCCTAAGACCTACAATTTGGTTGATCCACCTGAAGTAAACACCATTGGTGTACCAAAGAATGGATGGGCAACCGTCAGATTTAAGGCTGATAATCCTGGTAAGTTCTACTTCTATAGCCACCTAATTACTGTACTTGTCATGGGATTGGGTTCATAGCTCAGTGATAAGAGCATTTGTCTGCAGATAAGTGGTGTCAGGTTCGAATCTCAATGACACCACTCTCCTCTCCTTTCCAAACTCTGACAAATAATAATAATATACATCTAACATGCCATGTGTACAATGTATGTAATTAGGCAAATTAATTAAGATAGAGCAACCATGGAGCTAGGTTAACTAACTATTTAAATGAATTATTTGATGATTATTTTCAGGAGTATGGTTTATGCACTGTCATTTGGAAAGGCATGCCAGCTGGGGAATGGCCACTGTACTCATTGTGACAAATGGACACACCACTGAAACCAGCATGCTCCCAGCACCTGCTTATATGCCTCCTTGTAAATAAATATTGAAATTTACTTTCTCTTTCATGGATCTCAGTTTAATAGTTATACTGAGACTTTGATTTTATTAAGAATAATTGTATCATCCAAGTTTCTATAATGTTTGATTATCTTTTTTGAGTGAATAAATTATTAGGAGCTTATTTTTTGAGTGACTCGACTACATAAAAGATCCTTTTCAATATATTACCTACCTCAATTTCAATGCAAGTGTAAGATATACCTCACTAATGCCACGATCAATCATAAGTATCACGATAATTGGAGTCCCTAGTACAACAACAAAAAGTGTTACCATTTGTCCCGTACATAAGTAACTAAATTCTATACAATTTCTTTATTTCTACGTTTCCATATGTTCCGCTTTAACTCTATTCCACTCCATTAAGGACGTTTGCTTTACCGAACTTACCTTAATGTCTCAACATTTCTGAAAATTAGAAATATGTACCCAAGCTTTTGATGCTTACACTTCAAGAAATTATAAAACTGCCCCAAAAACTGCATAATACTTTGCAAACAGGTCCCTGGTGCGAATTCAGTGAATTCCCAGTCAAATTCCATGCTTTCCTCCTCCAATTTCAATCCTAATATCAATTACACAGCAAAATCTCAAAAAATCTTCCTTATAGTTCATCCAATTCACTAAATTTTACCAAATTTAATAATAAAATCAAAATCCCCAACATCTTAAGAACACAAAATCTGTATCATAGTTCCAACAAAAAAACCTCTTCATTTTGTACTATAACTTATAAATTCCTACTTCCCCATCAATTACCATATTATAATTAGTAATTATCTCTTCTACAATGTTAATAATCATCACGTTGTCACATGGCATACGTGTGGAAGATATACGACATTAGGGCTTAGGCATATAAAAATGTAGTAGTATTGTAGCCATGATAAATAATGGTGACCCTAAAAATTAGTTCCGTCCAATAAGCATAAGTTTTAGTGTTAAAAATTTTGTTGGGTTAACCCAGTTGGTTAAGGCAGTGTGCCCTTACTCTTGCTTCCGAATTTGATCGGTGAATCTATCAACCACCACAACCACAACCATCGAACCACCATTAACATGGGTTCACTAATCGAACCTAGAGATGCAGAGAAGATAAGAAGAAAATATAGGAAGAGAAAGATAAGAAGAGATGAGAGATGAGAGCGAGAGTTAAAGCTTACTCTCTTTTCTAGAAAACTTCAAATGTGTTAACATCTAAGCATTCATTTTAATATCTACCAAAAAATTAAAGGTGGGAGCATAGGGGCGCTAATGATGATCACCTATATTAAAAGGGGCTTTATCATATAAGGACAAATAGGAGGGCATGAAGACAAAATGGTACAGTGTCTCTAAAATTGGACAAACAGGTCCAGTTATTGTTCGACAATGACATGAAATAACTCTTATGTCACTCACTTAGAGTGACATTAAACAACTCTTGTGTCATTGTCCGACAGTGACATAAGAGTTATTTCATGTTGTAGGGGCTTTTTCGTTCCGGCAGCTACTATGGGCCTGGGCTGTTGTAAATAGCAAAATGGATGAAATTGCCCCTTCAGCCTGAGTTCAGAGATCAAGCCCCAAGTATGCTTCGAAAGGATAGTATGGCTTTAGGAAACACCTTGGTTACGTTCACCAATGAAAATAACAACAGCTTACAGATAAATTTTCTAGCTTGGCATGAGAAGCTTGTGGCATGGGAGCAAAATTGTCATGAGTTTAGCACTGAAGAGAAAACTAAGTGTTCTTGGGGGAGGGGGGGGGGGGGGGAGAGGAAGGGTTATTAAGGTAGGAGATGAAGAGTTTGCAGAGAGGTTTAGCTGAGAATAAGGAAAAAGAGAGGAATGAGTGGCTTGAGTATTATTTCGGGCAGCTTGACAGTGACTTTGTCAAATGCTAGAGCAGTCTACCATGAGGGGAAAAATGGGGAGGAGGATGAACAAAGCACGAATTTGTTGGGTGTTGCAGGTGAGAGAGGAAGCTTGCTCTCTGAAATGTGGGTTGTCCTTGGTTGGGTAAAAGAGGCCCCTGTTATAGCCGCTGAAAGCCATTTTTTTCCAAGAAACCCTAATGGTTTCTATCTAATTTGGCCAACTTTTTCCTTCCTTTCTCATCCCCTTCTTTGACTTATCTTATTCTAGCAAAATCTTCTCTGTCCAATCTCATATAATCGGGGATTTTTGGGAGCTTAATGCTTTTTCCCACAGCTGCCTCTATTTCCAGCCATCTCTTTCTTTTCTTTTCTTCCTTCTTCCATGGCCAGGTCTGATGAGGGAAAGAGAATGGGTATGCATACTGGTTCAAAACGCGATTCCTCTCCTAGCAGGCTGCGTGCCAATATCCTTTGGTCCCTTGGGTATCTTTTGCTTGAAACTTGCTCCTTTCCCATGTGCTGGAACCTCCCAGCAGCTTTGTATAATGGACCTTCAGACTTCCCCTTCGTGGCTTTTGTTTTTCCAGCCAAGTGCTGGGGTTTTGCAGCTCTTTATTGTGATTGTATGGGCCAAGTTGATTTACCAAGTAAGTGGGCTATCCTTATCAAGCATTGGGCTTTTTGGTTGAGTTAATGGGCTATTTTGGTTGGGCTATTTTTCTCTTTGTGCTCACCCACATGTTTGGGCCTATGAAATGGACTTGAGTCCCAAGGCTCCTAAGCAACCTGGGACTTCCATTTCTCGGCCCATCAATGGGCCTCATGACAATTTATTACCATCCATACCACAACCCACTCAAGCAAGTCCCGGGTATTTGAGTGGCTTGAGGCCCACTTAAGCTTGTGGCGTGATTGGGTGCAGAATAATAATTCCTTGCTTGGCATGGCTTGTCGCTTGGCGTGCTTTAATTTTATCGTCTTTGAAGAGGGACACGGTGCCTAGTTTAGCATGGGCTTGTATTTTGTAATATTATCTCAGTCCTTGGCATGGCAAATTATTTATTTAGCATGGCATGTGGACTATGACTTGCATCTGACGAGCCTTCGTGTACTCCGATATATGACTTTTCTTAAAACAGTATTATATTGGGCCGGAAACTTATTTGGGCCTAACCATGGACTCTTTTGGGCCTCAACACATGACACTCTAAGTGAGTGACATAAGAGTTATTTGACATGACTAACCTTGGGATGATGAGATTTTTTCTTGGTATTGAGGTGATGCAAAGGGCTAGGGAATATTTATTAATCAAAAGAAGTATGCACTGGAGGTATTGAAGAGGTTTGAAAGGGACAGAAGCAATCCAATTCATAATCCCATTGTTCTTGGTTGTAAGCTTTCAAAAGAGGAAGATGGAGTGAAGGGTTGACATCACCTTTTACAAAACAAGTTGTGGGAAGTTTAATGTACTTAATGGCTACTCGGGTAGATGTGATGTTTGCAGTGAGTCTTATCAATGGGTACATGGCAAATCCTACTGAGCTTCACTTGCAGGCGGCTAAAAGAGTCTTAAGGTTTTGAAAGGTAGAACATACTATGGTGTGTTCTACAAAAATGGAGAAGATGAGGAACTTAACAACCTACACAGACATCGACTATGCTGGGGATTTAGAGGATAGGAGAGCACATTAGGTTATGTTTTTAAAATGAGTTCAGGGACTATGTCGTGGTCTTCAAGGAAGCAGCCAGTGGTGACTTTATCCACCACCGAAGCTGAATTCATTGAAGCAGCTTCTTGTGCTTGTCAAGAAGTATGGCTAAGAGGAATTTTGGAAAAGCTCAGACATATTCAAAGTAAGTCTACTATTCTTTATTGTTCTTCTATCTTCATCTTCTCTTTTGACAAGATCCGCCCCGAATTTTCCGAAACTCGAGACGAATCCTGTGGAAATTCTGACATCACTCTGATGTCGGACCCAATCACTAAAACTAAAGCCTCATTTTCCAAAAGGAATAAGGGCACGAGACTTTCTGCCGAAAATTCGGCAAATTCTTCCTTGTAAATTGAACATTCCCCAAATTTTCAAACTGCAATAAAACACAATTTAAAAAGCCAACTGCCAGCACACACAACGTAATAGCACACAATTTACAGACAAGGACTCCAACCTTCAAATAAATCAAGGCAGAACAGCTAACAGTACTCTTAAGTCAATTAATATACTAACAATGCAATTAAGGAACTCAAATAATTTTATGAGTACCACTATAGTCAACATGAAATGACTTCCCACAAATTTCTAGCCTGCAACAACTACCATCTATGAATTACCAAAAATAGTCTTAGGGGCCTCGACCCATAATACCATATAATCAAACCTAAAAACAACATTTATAATGTTTAGTCAGCGGCTGCACCTAGGCACTACCCTGGGCTGCCTACGTACCCTTACTGAGGGATCAAGCCACACGTAGTTCTGTCCACTAAATCCTGATTCCAATCTCATACAATACCTTTGTTCATCTATCTGGTAATCACAAAATCTCCCCATACGTCGGAACATCCAACGCCACGTATGGGGTCTGTCAACACACCGGATAACCTACGCCATATGGGACCTAATAATAACAAAATCTCCCCATACGCTGGAACATCCAACGCCACGAATGGGGTCTGTCAATAGGCTGGATAATCTAAGCTACGTGTGACCTAACCATCACATAATCTCCCCCATACGCCGGAACATCCAATGCCACGTATGGGGTTTGTCCTTACGCGAGATAACCTACGCCATGTGGGACCTAACAATCAAAAAATCTCCCAATACGCCGGAACATCCAATGCCATGTATGGGGTCTGTCAACATGCCGGATAACCTACGCCACGTGTGACCTAACCATTACATAATCTCCCTCATACGCCAGAACATCGAACGTCACGTATGGGGTCTATCCACGAGCCGGATAACCTATGCCACGTGGGACCTAACAATCACAAAATCTCCCCATACGCCAGAACATCCAACGCCATGTATGGGAACCTATGCCATGTGTAACCTAACCATTACATAATAGTACTTACAATTTAATCAATATCCGAGGAGGTACATAGGGTAGTGCTATAGTACTTCAAACTGACATTCTAAACTCTTTTTACCTTTATAAATATATATTAAGTTCTAAAGTTGTATAAGCCTCAACCACAATCTAGCATCCGATAATTCCCCAATTTAAAATAATAAATTAATATCCTAATCCCACATAATCAGCTTAACTCAACAACGCTCAAGACCTGTCACTAGGGTCATCATAATCCTCTTGGAAAGGTTAAACTATCTTGGGAAGACTCACGGTCAACCAAGAGTCAAACTACCCAAACTTGGTCAAACAGGCCCATGGGGCCCACAACCTTCGTTCTCCTATCCGAGAATTCCTATAGGTTCTACAAGGTTTAGGATACACGTCCTACAAGTTTGGTCCGGATCAGACGGTTGGATTGCTCGCGATCGCACGATTGGATGGTTATTATAAACCTGAACTTTAAGTTATTAAATCGGAACATCCGGGGCTCCGATTCATTATCCGTGAATTCCTACACGATCCTAGAAATGCCTAGATTAACATATATTAAATTCAAGACTATTCAACAGTTCAAACCTATCAAACCCCGATAACGTACAACAGGCGAAATCCGTTCGGGGTTTAAACGTCAACCATACGAAACCAAGAAATAACCCCTCACGCGCGAAATTATAGAAGATCCCCTTTAAGATCAAACAATTCCATCGAATTGAGTATGATTGTATGTGTGATAGCATCTACTATACCAGGAATATCAATGAACCCAATTGGAATCCGAGCACACCTACGCTCTCGTGACATCGGGGGGATCACATCGAGACAAAATGCCCCTCTGCTACAGTGCCCACGCTCCGCCACAGGCACCGGCAGAAAGTGGGTGTCCAAAGAGATAATGCCTTATCGGAAAATCTCAAAATTTCAGCTAAAGACTTCTACCTTAGGTAAAACACCATATTTGGAGTCACTTTTGTTCTTGGGCTTACCCCAAAAAGTGACCGGAATCGTAAACCCAAAACTGAAAATCAATTGACCTAGGCTCAAAATGAAAGAAATCCTACCCAACCAACAACTAGAGCATGGAAAATAGTCGAAAATCCATACCTTACTCGACTGGATCGGTGAAGAAATCAGAGAGAACGAGCGGTTTGAAATTTTGAAAAAATCGGCCCGATTTTTTCAGATTCCGGCGACTGTGCTGGTGGTTGGCGACGGAGACCAGGTGGGACTAGAAGAGGAACTCATGATGGTCCTTTTGGGACCCATGCCGCCCCAAGTGGTGGCCGATGGTGGCTCTTGGAGCCATCGGTTGTGCAAACAAATTCGAAGGGGAGGGGCTGCTTGCAGGAGAAAGAGAGAGAGAGAGAGAGAGAGAGAGAGAGAGAGAGAGAGAGAGAGAGAGAGAGAGAGAGTGTGTGTGTGTGTGTTTTTTTTTTTTAGGTTTTTTTTTATTTATTAAAAACTCATTTCAAAATATTTACGATTTTGTCACTGGTGATGTTTTTCTCGTAACTTCTTCGTTACAACTCCGATTTGAGCCCACTACGTGTCTATGAACTCATCTCGCCGTGCTCTATGCAACGGTGCAGTTGGAATCCCCAAATTTCTTCCCAGTCAAAAAGTCAACTTTGAACCTAATAAAATATTCTAGGGGCAAAATGGTATATTCTCTGAATAAATTAATATTTACCAATTTATTTAGGACCGGGTCGTTACATCTTTCTCTACACACCACAAGAAAATCGGGTATTTACGGTGTGTATTGCGTGCCGTAAATGATAATTCACAACGTGCCACTGCGTGTCACGAATGGCCAAGCCGTAAAAAGCCTTTTCTTTTTAATGTGTGCATCCGCTTGCCACAAGCGTTAATAAGGCGCGCCATGATTGAGTTCTCGTATCAGGTTTGGACAACTATTTACGGCGCATTTTGCATGCCTTAATTGGTATACATTACACGGCTCTTTTGGCGCGCCATAAAAGCTTTATTTGATACATATTTACTGCACATTGTTCACGTCTTAATTGGTGTACATTACACGGCTCCTTAAGTGTGCCATAAAAGCTTCAATTTCATATTTATTAACAGCGCATTTTGCACGTCATGTCTATGTGGTTTTTTTAAATTTAAATTTTTTATAAATATAATCCAATTTTTTGATTATTCCAATATTCACTTTGACAATACATTTCTTCATTATTAACCCAGGCATTTGAGTTTAACAAAGAAACACATTTTAATTCAAATAAATATACGAGATATAAAAAAACTAATCATTGAAATCACCATCATAATCAATTCAAAATAGAACTCTTAAGAGTACATAAGAAACACATAAGAGTTCTGTCAAACATTCCCAAACATTTTTACAGCCTCGAATCCATTCACTTGTGAAGATAACAACAAAAATAAGTCTCTAACATCAACCTATGCTAAAATAATGTCCTTTAGCAGTAGACAATATTCATGAGCATTCTTTGACCTTTTGAGAAAAACCTGCAGGATATCAAATATATAAATAGAAAAAGTCTTTTTTTTTTATTTTTAAATCACAACAAAGGTGGATCCCAATCAGTAGAAAACATAATAATTTACAATGATATATATATATATATATATATATCAGTGTCATGACTTGATTATGCACTAGACGTATATATAAAATGATATATATATATATATATATATATATATATAGAGTTTTTCTCTAATGCGGACATCCGCATTGTGCTAAAGTCCGGTCATGTCCTTCCAGCTTCTTTTCTGTAGGTGGATTTGATTTCATACGTGTATAAAGCAAAAAAATGGTAAGCACTCCATATATAAATATATAATTAGGGGTTGGGCCTTCCAAAAGGTATCCGAAAAGTGGGAAGGTGTGCAGAAGAACAATAAGCAATAACATTGGTTGCTACTGTAAGCTGGCTTCTTTTTTTGTTTTATTATAGAGCCATGTCAGTGATGAACAGGTTCCACTAAGCCAGTATGGTTCCTCAAGCCAAGTGGGTTCCACTAAGAACCAAATTCACTTGCAAAAAGAAGTTGCAAAAGAGACGACTGGACTTTAACATAATGCAGACGTCCGCATTAGAAAAAAACTCTATATATATATATACAATGATATATATTATGCTCTTTTAACATTGATTATGCACAGTCATGACTTGATTATTATACAATGAGAACTATACCATCTACATGTGAAAGAAGGAATTTACCTCAAAGATGCAACGCTAACACAATTTGATGTACTTGATCGGCCATGCAATCGTAGTTCCTAATGCTTCACGAAGAAGAAAGAACTCACGTGTTGGTCGATACAAGGCCATATTATCATCCATTAAATCGTTCACCCAAACTTTCCAGCACTCGTGACCAAGAGGCACATGATGGACTAATGAATTGGGATCAGTTGATGCAATTTCCCAAATTCCAACAACTTCACTTGTCCCAATCCAATTTAACTGTTTACACTTTGCATTCTCAGCTGGATTTTCCTTTTGTTTGCTTTGTGCCATCTCATTAGCAGAATTTTGAACATTATTATTTACCTTTTGTTTGCTTTGTACACTCATTAGCAAAATGTTGGACACTTAAGTTTTCCTTCTCCTATTACATTAAGGAAGACATTAATTGAATAACAAATTTATAACTCAAAACATTTGGTATTCAACTAAGAATATTTGTTATATGAATAAGACTTACAATGTTAATCTCCCCTGTTGCTATTCGAGTATGAAGATCTGTCATTTGATTTTTCAATTCTATAACCTCATTTTCCAATAAATTGAATTGATCACGAACACGAACTTGACCTTCAATCTTTGAAACGGTTGCCCCAAACCCCATTCCTCTTATTCGTCCTCGTGGATCAGGACCAAGTACTTTTGCTACAGCATCATCTTTAATAGAACATTTTTGTTGTCCTTGTTCTTTTTTGTACGTTTTCACTTCTTTCTAAAATTTACCACCACAAAAATAAAAACTTAAATATCAATCATAGGAAAAAAACTAAAAATATGCAGCAAACAGTTTTTACCACTAAATCTGGATCCTCAACGTCATCATCCTTATTCTTCTCTCTTTTTGTATCCATAGATCCAAACATCAGTCCTTGAAATTGCATCAGGTATCTCACTTTTCTGTTGCTGCAAAAAGAAAAAAAAAAATCAATACTCACACTACAAATTGAGATCAAACTAATATCATTTTTACCAGTTCATCCTCTATGCAGGCAAAGCTTTTACGGCTCGTTCTATGCCCTAAATTTTGTGTTGCCCTCATATTTCCTTGAACTTTTGACACTTTTCTTACACAAAGAGAGAACATAACAAATTAACGCTAAAATATAAATCAATTTGACCCAACAAACATAGGTAAATATCCAAATATAAGATGTATCACTCAAATCAAATTTGTGAAACACTCAATCAATATCTACAACATCATCAATGGCAGCCAACACCAAAGATTAAGACACAATAAAGATGAAAAAGTAAATACACACTTACTCTAGTTTCTTGACTAGTTCGTTCTTTGAGAAATAAGAGTCATTCGTCCGTAGTTTTTGCATTGTCCGGTTTGGGGAGAGAAGCAGCGTGTGGTAGGCCAACCACTTCAGCTTGCTTCATCACCATTTTCACTAAATTGGATTGATGGTCCCTCCAAAGTTCGCGTAACTTTCGAAAAGTATATTTCTTGTGGCAATCATCAAGACTGAACTTTTGCTACCAAAAAGAAAAAAAAAACATACACATTACTTTGGATGGAAATGAGAAAATAAATTATAATATGGATGTGTGAAGGCTCAGCTATACAATACCGTGACATGCTCTCGCTTTACAACTAGCCCCATCATCATCTGGATGCAGATTTTTTCGGATTCCCATATATTTCAAATCCTTACGAGATTTCAAGTTGTCCTTTGTTTTTCCCTTCATATTTAAGAGAGTGCCAACAATGCTGTCACAAACATTTTTCTCGATGTGCATTACGTCTAAATTGTGACGTATTAATAATGCCTACATCACAAAGAAATGATATATCAACTTTAGCAATAAGCCTTCCAAAGAAACACAAAGAAAGTATAAAGTCCTAATAAAATTGAATAAAAATCAGAGGTAAAATGACAAACCTCCCAATAGGGCAACTCAAAGAAAACTGATTTCTTTTTCCAAGGCCATATAGAATCTTTATCTGTCTCTCTCTTCCTTTTTTTGTTGATCTTTTTCTTTGCTTTTCCGCAATCATTATTGAAATTCTTCACTACTTGAAGAACTTATGAACCGGTTAATGTTCTAGTCTTTCGCCCACATTCCATAGTTCCATCAAACCAACCTGCTTTTCCCCAAAATGGATGGTTGTGTGCAAGAAACCTTCTATGATTCATGTATACACACTTTCTATTATGAGTCATCCACTTTGAACATGTGTCAACCCCGCACATTGGACAAGCTTTCTCACCCTTCGTGGAATATCCGAACAAATTCCCATAAGCTAGAAAGTCGTTTATTGTCCACATCAATATAGCTTTTAGATTGAATGTGGACTTGTTGAAAGCATCATAAACACTTACACCATTGATCCATAACTCTTTCAAATCTTCTACAAGTGGTTCCAAATATACATTTATACCGTTTCCAGGTTGCCTTGGCCCTGGGATGAGTAATATCAACATTAAATTCTCCTTGGACATGCATAGAGATGGGGGGAGATTATATGCAACCAAAATCGCGGGCCAATAACTATATTTAGAACTAAGATCACCGAAAGGATTAAATCCATCGGATGAAAGGCCGAGTCTAAGATTACGTGGATCTGAAGCAAAAGAAGGCCACTTATTATCAATCCTATTCCATGCCAATGTGTCTATTGGATGTCGCATCTTGCCGTCATGACTTTTATTAGTGTAATACCATGTTAATTGTTCTACCTTTTCTGGTGACTTAAACATTCTCCTAAATCTTGGTATGATTGGAAAGTAACGCAAGATCTTTGTAGGGACTCATTGTTGAATATTTTTGGTACGCTCATTAATTTTCCACCGTGAAGAACCACCTTTGGACATGTCTCCATCCTTTAAATCTTTTCTAAATAAACAGCAATCTTGCACACAATCATGTATCTTCTCATATCCTAGATCAAAATCATTGAGTAATTTTTTGGTAGCATACAAAGAATTTGGAAGTCTGTTATCACGTGGTAGAAAACCGTGAAGAAGATGAAGAAGCCCGTCAAAAGCTATATCAGTTAGACTATGCCTAGCCTTATACTTGTATAAGACAACAATTGCAGACATCTTTGTGTAAGAACAACCTGTGTACAAGGGAAGTTCTGCGTCATCCACTAAATTTTTAAAATTCAGCTCTTCTCTATCTTGTGTAGGTTCAACAGCATCATCATCTTGAAGGAATGCATCTCTATACATGAAATATGTCTCTGGCATTTTCCTATATTCATCTTGTACTGATGAACTTGGTTCTTCCCCATGAAATTAATATCCACCTAGTATACGTAGGGTCCATTCCATTCATGACCAAGTGCCCATAAACTATACCATGATGGTGATGTTGTAAGTTTAAACGACAATTGCAAGGGCATTGAATTTTTTTCTGGATCCCCATTATTAGCTTGAACCGTATCAACAAACCTTTTGGCCCCATTACGATACGCTCTAGAATCTCTATAAATTTTTTTTTTTTTAAAAAACTCATCCTTAGGTGGGAGAAACTTTTCTCAAGTGTCATTCAAGCTCGTATCGGCCCAGTAAATAAAATGTAGCGCTTGATGATCTAGTTATATCCTGCAAGAGCAAAAATCACAATTCTTCTCTCTGTAAAAAGCAAACAACCCTCAGAGTTAGGATCACTTCATGGATTCTTTCTTTGGATGTTCGTTCTAAAGAAATAAAATCCCTTATGAACAGAGAGTTATAAAAAGAGAAAAAATGCAAAAAAATTGTGATATTAATTGCAGGATAAGGTAAGCAATCAAGGAAGGAAGTTGGTGGGAGCAGACAACAAACTCTCATTTCTCCTAGTCTAGAAGAATCTCAGGAGATTAGAGTATGTGGTCGTCCTTACAATTCCCTGATCTAACTGAAACGTGATCAGGGATAGTCTCGGTTCCTGAATGGATGATTAGAGATAGTCTCGCTTCTCAAGCACATCGAGTGCTCACTGATAGGAAAAACAAGTGGATTTTGCATCACTAGATATGGAGAAAACTGGATGTCTTCTGCAAAGAAAATTTCGTTAGTATCACATTTACACATAAATGAGCGGAATAGTTAGGTCCGGTGAATCTCGAATTAACCACAAAAATTCGCGGGGTTCTCGATGTGCTTTTGAAAAATTAGATCCGTGAAATCCACAAAGCAAGATCGGCTTTGACGAAAATAATACTTGAGAATGCCGAAAGTGCCGACATACATTAATGGAGGCTGCGTGAGGTTGTAGAATATGGGAAAGAGAATATGGGGACCCGAGAGAATATTGGGATCCTAGAAATTGTTACCATATATTCTCTAATAGATATTGCCTCTGCAAGACCTGATTGGAGAACGTTTCAACTCAACTTCCTTTCATTTTCTGAAAATTCAGCTTCTCTTAAAACTTTCCTAAAAATGGCTCTCTTCTTCTTACCCAAACCATATTGATTTAAATGTTACTCCCAACACAACTCGTGATGCCAAAGTCTGGCGTCCATCCTTTGTATCTCAAAATCGTCATCTCACGGTTAATGATTCTGTGATGATGAATGATGCGACTATTGTCATAGTGGCTAGGAATTTCCTCATTCCAATGGATGAAATGCTGTTATTAGTGAGGTCTGATGAAGAGGCTATTGATTACTCAATGACTTTTAGCAGTCAGAGTGTTGCTTCTATTTCTAACATGACTGATTGTTTGCGTGCTAAAGAAAACGAGGTTCAGGAGCTGACTACTGAAAATTCGTCTCTTCAGAGAATGCTTCATGAGTCTCAACAGGAGGTTGAGAAACTTAGAGAAGAAAATAATGCCTTGTTGAAATTGGTGGGTTTGTACTCTATTGATACTCTGAGAAGGCTAGACATGCTGCAGGTTTCCAATGAAAAGATTTTGGGAGACCACAAGAGGTTCATGGCTAAGCTTAAAGAGGCGCCGTCCTCTTCCTTCAAAGGCTTCCAAAATATAATGTAATTTTATAAATTTTACAGAGCCTGCACCTTCATTGCCCGTGGAAAAAATCCATCTGTTATATGCTCATTTCCTGTTATAATAATTATGCAAATTCTTAAACTTGCACCTGTAGTTTTTACGTCTTTTCAAAACGACAGTTTGGAACCTTCTGCCATATAGGTTTGAAGAACCACATCAAATCTCTCAAATTACATATTTCAATGCATGTGAGCCCGAAACTTCTGGCCCGGGCTAAAGACAGCCTCAGAATTTATTCGTCCTTTTCAAATGGACATGAAATATGAATTGAGTAAAAATCATGATAATATCGCAATATAGTAGTGAAGAGCATTAACTACTATATACCCAAAACTTCAGGTTCGGGATCTCTCACATATTTGGATCCACTGTCTTCCGGCCCAAATACAACAAAATATGTGGGGAGCCTCAATTCATCATTTGAGGTTTATCCTGATATTATCTATTTCACGGTGTATTTTTAATGACTGGAATTCACAAAATATATTTCTTCCTTGAGATGTCGATTATAACATAATCGAACTTTATTAAATTCATCATTTTCTTATGCCAAAGAAATATGTGGCGCACCACAATTTGTAATAATACCTCAAGGGTTGTCCATTTAACTATAGGAACTTCAAGTTCTCAATATTGTCAGATTTTGAACTTTATGCCAAATCACATATTCTCATAGTATGGGCATTCAATACTCTTAGATTTTGAACTTCGGGCCAAAATCACATATTCTCATGGTATTGACATTTTTACAATTTTCTGTACATATTTCGGGACTTCAAGCCCTTACATAATTGTCCATATTTTTAGGAACTTCTGGCATCTCATTTAATTGCTCATCCATGACTTTAAGGAACTGCATATTCCCTTTTGTATATAGTGACGGTTTACCCAAAATGGTTAATATTTATGCATACGTCACTATTCATGTATGCGGTATTATTCATCAAGTCATGAATTTTGTGTATGTTCATGTGTACAGTACATTTGCCAGTACAGTTATTATTCATGTGTACGATACTTTTAACCAATACGATACTGTTACATCGTCAAGAAACTCTAGGTCCTTATTTACATGTCAAGGATCAAGGATCTTCAAGTCCGATCTCTTCTTTACAAGTATAGTACCAGAGAGACTGCCAACTCTCATATCATTATCATCATCAAGGATCTTCAAGTCCTGATGTAATTGTCTGATGAGGATCAAAGAACTTCTGGTCCTAATCTGTATACTATAAAAACTCATCACACCGCACAATTAATTCATAAAATAAATTGCTTGTAAATAAATTGCTGGTATGGACGATAAACTAGCACCATACTTTAAATAAATGTAAATGTGCGGTAAAATAAATTCATCAATTAAATTGCTTGTTGTATGCACGTTAATCCTGCACCATACCTTAAATAAAATTAAATGTGCGGTAAAATAAATTCATAAATTAAATTGCCTCATGTATGGACGTTAATCCTACACCATACTTTAAATAAAAGTAAATTGCTTGTTGTATGGGGGTTAATTCCACACCATACAATAATAAAGTAAATGTGCTTGTATGAGCATTAATTCTGCTACATACTCTTAAATAAAATTAAAGGCAGTTGTGTGGACGATAAACCCGCACTACACTTTTAAATAAATACTGTTGTATGGGTAATAAACCTACACCATACAGTAAATAAATTGTATGGGTAATGAACCTACACCATACAGTAAATAAATGTGAGGATAAAACCACCACTAAAAAAATATAGGAGGTGAAACCATTCATAGAATTAATATATATATATATATATAGTATATAAGTAATTGTTAATGTATATAATATATTGATATACTAATATGTGAGCTATATAGCATGTTATATCAAATATATAATCAGGCAAGCAAAGAAAGTGATCAATATCACACTTGCCACTGCCTTTTCATTTGACCTGCCACCAGCACATGCACTAATATTAATATTAAATAATATAGAAGAATAATAATAATTGAAAATAGGATGGGAAGCTCATCATTTGGTGGGTGCTGTTCTTGTAGGGTATTAATAATATTAATAAAATTAAAGGAGAAGATAAAAAGGCAGAGATTATCTTATCATGTTTTGTGCGTCTGATCTTTTCTCTCCTTTAGCCTCTAACAGTTCCAGTTACATGATAGCCAGAAGTCGTTTAATATAAGCCATGATGCCTGAAAGCCAAATGCCCCAGTAACGCATACTTTGCTCGATTCAGGTTTCTGATCCATCCCCAGAGATGAAGACTGAAGCACTGGTGGAATTGTGGCACAAAACAAGGAAAAATAATTCTTGCTGACTGGTCTGATCTTCCTCAAGAACTTGTTTTGTTGGGTTTGTGTTTTGAAGCTATATAGAGTGAGAGAGAGAGAGAGAGAGAGAGAGAGAGAGAGAGAGAGAGAGAGAGAGAGAGAGAGTAAAGAGCTGAGACAGTGATAACAAAGTTTCACATAAGCTATATCGATACACAGAAGAGCATGAGCAACTCAATCAAACCCGATAAAGAAAAGCAATGAAGCAGAGTGTTTTGATCGAATATCCTAGTTGGTATTTTAGAGATATTCGTGCTGATGACGTGTTATAAATCTAGAGGAATTGTAGAGAAAATTGAGATAGAGAGCATAGAAATATGATATTTTCATTAAGACTTTTGTTCTATCAATTACAAGTGAGGATGAAGCCTTATTTTATAGGCAACAAAATCTGGTAGTGTTATTGCCTCCCATGGATATGTGGTTGGCTCTCAAGCGATGATGGCAGACAAGCTTCATCATTTCTCTTCAATCAATTAGGTAGTGGGCTTTACCATTTTGGGATCCATCCTTGACTTTAAAACAAGAATTAGTTTTGTATTCACGGCATGCATATTTTGTATGCCATTAATAGGATTAGATTTCACGGTGTGCATATTTTGCACGCCATTAATAGAGTCATCAAAAGCACGCCATTATTGCCTAAAAATCACGGCGCATTGTAAAAGCACGCCGTAAAAAAGGACAGAAAAAATTCATTTAAGTTGCGCTATGAATGCACGCCGGAAAAAGAGGATGGAAAAACACATTTACAGCGTGCATAAAATGCATACCATAAATAGCACGCAGTAAATACTCAATTTTCTTATAGTGATATATTTCATGTTTTATTCAATTTTTGTGGAAATTAGGTCATAAGTTTTTCCTTTTTGACATTTTTTTATAAATCAAATGTTTAATTTAAGAAGCATGGAACACTGGGATTAGTTGCAAAAAAACTTCTCTGCTGATATCCATTTGAGTTGGAATTATTAATTTGTACGTGTTATTGATTCTTGTTTTCCCATGTTTCGTTTTTTTTTAATTGTCTTTTTTCTTTCAAGTGTTACAAATATAATGCGAACTGTTGCATATCTCTCTACTAGTACAATTTGTTGCACCTATATCTCTTATAAAGCACAATACTATTTGAAATTCCATTGTGAGATTGGAAACTTGAAATTTGTAGTACCAAGATTGAGTTTTCCAGCCCTCAGATGCCCTTGGTGTTACTGATTTATTGGTTACAAGTTCTTTCTTGTTAAACATGTGCTCTTGATTGCTCACTTTTGTTGAGTTGTAGACTGTTAGCTGGATATCTATTGTCGTCTTTTATTGGTTACATTATCAATTCATCATCCCCGCGACTGTCAAGTTATCAAAGAATTAAAAAAAATAGTATGATCCGATGTTATCCTACGAAGTACCAAATACAGTATAATTTAGTTAGATTATTGATCCAAAACAGAACTAAAACGACTTATAATATTATAGATAAACAGTCAATACTCTCTGAAACAAACTAATACTATTTGACATAAATTAGTCAATACAGTATGATGTACCAAACGAGCCCTGAGTATATAGGATGATACTAAAATACAGACACGTAATACAAGTTATCCACGTATTATAATATTAGTAAATATTTATTTATACTAAAAATGGGAAATATAAACCATGTCATCTACCCATAATATAATAATTTTTTGATCACACAAAACAGTCAAACAAGATTTAAAGTAAAAAAATGAGAGAGATCACACAATACTTTAATTTTTGTTTTTGAAACTAGTCAAAAAAACTTATTTTCCATTCCCCACTTCTAACAGTTTTTTCTCTTTTAATAGAGAATAAAAGAAGAAATTACAGTAAAATAGCATCAGCCATACGAACCCCAACAAAATCTAGTTTAATTATTAGCACTTGTAAATGCCACGTACGTAGGAATAGCAGAAATGCAGAAGCCATTGAAGTTGGTTCCAGCAGAAGTTGTGTAGGCGCCCATGTTGTGGAACACAAGATAATCATTCAGCTTTAATTCAGGCAGTTTGCAGTCAGCAACAACTATGTCCAATGAATCACAAGTCGGCCCAAAAACTGTTGATGAATATGTCACTTGATTTTGGTGAGGACTTAGAATTTGTAGGGGTGAGATTTGCATAGAGGATTTGTCATATGCTGGAAGATTAAATGACCCATAAATTCCATCACTAATCCAATACTCTCTTTGCTCTCCCCTCACTCTCTTCCCCATCACATTTGCAACCATTGTGAATGCAGTTTCAGCAAAGAACCTTCCTGGCTCAGCCATCACCTTCAGATCAGAATCTGACTGATGATCATAAAAGTAGTATTATTTGATGGCAACATTTATGGTCTCGGCTATTTCATCAAACAGTTGATTTGCTTTGAACCCACCACCAATATCAAGGACATGCATTTTGGGAATTTTGAGCTCATCAGCCACATCAAATGCAGCTCTAGCTGCAGCTATCGCTCTGCGGTAGATTTAGATGCTTTCGATCCCACGTGGAACGAACTTCCCACCACTCTTAACCCTAGTTTGTGTGCGTGTCTGAGGAGTGGTGCGACCTCCTCAGGCAACATCCAAATTTGGTCCCAAATGAATGCCACGAGCTCTTCTCATTCGATACAGCAATCTGAAGCAACAAGGAACATTTGGGGTGTCACCTTTTGATCTTATCAACTTTGTCCATGGAGTCAAAGGTCGCAAGATCGACCCCCGACTCCAGCTGCGTACCTTCAATGGTACTCACCCTTGCATGGATTGGCACAAACAATTCTCGTGGGGCTAAAATAAAAATAAAAAAATAAAATACAATAACCCTACCAAGATTCTCTCTCTCTCTCTCTCTCTCTCCCGATCTCCTCCCCTCCTAGCCCACAGCCACCCAAACCACCACCCAAGCTTACTCAGGCCACCCATCCCAGCCTTAACACCTCCTTCATGCCACAGATCTGATCATTTTCCCCAAAACAATGTCGTGGTCGTCGCCGTCCCCAAACCATAGTTGAGTTCAACTTCAAATTTCACATCCCAAATTTCGATCAGCCTCACGGCATCGAGGCCAGTCAAATTTCGCATCCCAAACGTCAGTGCCTATGAAATAGAAAATGCTTGGCTGAGAATAATATCAGAATCCGAATTCGTTTAGTATAATTCAAGGAATGGACTTCCCTCCCCAGCAACCTAGGCTGGTTGCAGAAAACGGCCTGTTGTTTGGGATTACCGATGTTCAGTCAATTAACTGGGCAAGCAACGAGGACGAAGAAGCGGCAGAGGAAGGAGGAGGGCATCGTCTTCTCCTTCTCCACCTTCTTCATCATCTCCTCCAACACGAAACGCTCGTTGTCCTTCGCAGAGCCGTACGAATGGTCTTTGAACAGCCCGGATAGGTCCAGTCTGGCCGAGAACGATTTCAAATCGAACGCGTTTAAACAAAACTGGGTGTTCTTTCAAACAGAATTGGGCGTTCAAACGGCTTGAGCTTGTTCTTTCAAATCGAATGCGTTCAAATCGGAGGGTTTGGGGAGGGTGGGTTGGAGGTTGGGCTGGAAGGGGGGGATGGAATGGGGCTGTTTGCGTCTTTTTACCTTTTTCTATTTTTTTTTCATTTTTAATGATTTTAATATTATTTTAAATTTATTTTTAACATGTATATAATTTTTTATTATTTATTTGTCCACCTGTAAGTCCACGTCAATTAAAAAATGGAATCCACATTTCACTACTACGATTTACTGTTTGCGCGACGAACATATTTTCGTCGCGCAAAAATCACTATTGCGACGAAAAAAAAATACCGTAGCGCAAAGAGCAGAACTCTAGCGCGACGAAATATCTTCGTCGCGCAAAAATCACTATTGCGACGAAAAAAAAATACCGTAGCGCAAAGAGCAGAACTCTAGCGCGACGAAATATCGTCGTCGCGCAAACAATCTATGCGCGACCACAACTAATTTCGTCGAGCAAAGGTCGGGGAAAAAAACCCAGTTTTTATTTTTGGTCCCAGAATCTTGCGCGACGATAAAAATCGTCGCGCATGACAATATTGCGCGACAATAAAAATATTTCGTCGCGTAAAGATGGACAGAAAATTGTCTAATTTTTGTTGCTGTAAAAACCTTTGCGCGACGAACTTTTTCGTCGCAAAAGACGCCTTAGCGCGACGGAAATAAGTACCGTCGCGTAAGAAAACGAGGGTTACTTAATTTTGGCGGCAAAATGCAGAGTGGAAAAAACTGTTTTTGCGCGACGGAATTACCTTCGTCGCGTAAAGTGTAATGCCGTTGCTTTCTTGCGCGACGAAATAAATGTTATTTGCGCGACGTAATATAAATCTTGCGCGACGAATAATGTTATTTGCGCGACGGATAATTTTATTCGTCGCGCAAAAAACCTGATGTCGGCAGGTAATTGCGCGACGGAAATTTTTTTTTGTGCGACGGAAAAGTGGGTTTTCGCGACGGCAGTTTGCGCGACGGATTGGGTTGTTCGTCGCGCAAAGTCCTTCTTCTTCATTTTAGTATCTGCCATTGCAGAGGCAGAATGCAGTTTCTGCATTCTGCCTCTCTCTCACTCTCCCACTGCATTCTGCCTCTCTCTCACTCTCCCTGCCATTGCTCTGCTGTGAATTCAGTACGTTCATTGGGTATGTATTTTTTGTCGTTAGTTTAAATGTATTAATGTAAATTCTTAGTAACGCTATTAATTTTGTTATCGTTAGGGATATTTGTGATTGGTGATTGGTGGAGAACGATTTAGAAGGTATGTTATTGTAAAAGTTTGTTTGTTATGTTTGTAATTTTTTTGTGAAGTTATATGTGTATAATGTTGTGAAATTGTGCGTGACATAGCACAATGTGTTGTGATGTACGAAGTTAATTGAAATTAACTTCGTACTTTTATTTTTATATTTAGTAACACGTAGTTTCCCGTTCGAGATTAGTTGGATTTCGTGCATGGATGCGTAATGCATGACTGAGGTCCAATTAATTCTTGAATTGTCCCATTATTTGGACAGTTTGGTAATGCATAGTGTTGTCACATAATCTTCGGCTACAGGATTAGGTTTCGATTGTGGAGATTTCGGTGTCATCTCGGTACGTTCTTCGGGTGGTACGTAGGTATTTATACCTATGCCCACTTCAAGAACTGTGTCGAGATGCTGCCGAAATTAATCCACGTCGAAATCTAATCTCATGTAGCCGTAGGTTACGTGACAGGACTATGCATTCCCGAATGGGATAGGGCCCTTACCGGAGGCATAAGGTGACATTATAACTTCGTATGAAGTTGTTGTGATTGTTGTGTCGTGATTGTGGTTTCAGGAATTATGAGCAGAAGGTGGATACAGAACCCGAATAGATGCGCAGACGAATACTTGGATGGAATCGAGGATTTTATTGAGTTTGCACGTAGACACAACCCGGGTGCAACTAGAATCCGTTGTCCTTGTAGGAGGTGTAACAACACGTTGTGGGAGACAATTGAAAATGTTGGATTTCATTTAGTAAGGAATGGAATGATTGAAACATATAGCATTTGGAACCTTCACGGCGAACAAGTAGACCATGCTTCTTCTTCAAATGCCCCGAGAGTGGACAATGTTGAACCTATTGTGGATCCTAATGATCAAGTCATGGGTATTATACAGGATGCTTTTCCATTCGCATCGACCAACATCAATCAGGAAGGGGAAGATGACGTGCCTACACCAATAGACAGTGCGGAGTTTGAACAGTATGAAAAACTGTTAAAAAATGCCAACCAAGAGTTATACCCGGGGTGCGAGAGCTTTTCCGTTCTCACTGCCATTGTGGAGCTAATGCACGGAAAAATAAAGTATCGTATGTCGAACTTGTGTTTTGATTACTTTTTGGGGGTTTTCAAGAGAATGCTTCCGACGGACAATTGTTTGTCGAAAGACCATAAACATGCGCAGAAGGTGTTGCATGGTCTTGGATTGGGTTATGAAAAAATCCACGTTTGCAAAAACAATTGCATGTTATTCTACAAAGAGCATGAAACGTTGGATACATGCCCTATATGCAATGAGTCGAGGTTCAAAATGACATCCCAGAATAGAACGACTAAGATACCACAAAAAGTGATGCGTTATCTGCCCCTTAAACCTAGGTTGCAGAGATTGTATATGTCGACGCATACTGCCACAGACATGAGATGGCATAAGGAAAAATGGGTAGACGATGATGTGATGCGGCATCCTGCTGATGGGGAGGCATGGAAAGAGTTCGATCGAACGTTCCCCGAGTTTGCTGCTGATCCCCGAAATGTTAGATTGGGACTTGCCACTGATGGATTCAATCCGTATGGGGTTCTAAACCAACACCACAGCACTTGGCCGATTTTCGCATTCCCATATAATTTGCCGCCTTGGAAATGCATGAAAAAAGAATACATGATGATGACTGTTTTGATAACTGAGGATCCTGGCAGGTCAATTGATGTGTACTTAAGGCCTCTGGTTGATGAGCTGAAGGATTTATGGACAAACGGTGTTCGCACATACGATAAATCAACTGGGAGGATGTTCACTTTGCGGGCAGCAGTTATGTGGACTGTGAATGATTTCCCAGCATATGCAATGGTTTCTGGGTGGAGCACAAAGGGTTATATGGCATGTCCTGTATGCAAGGAAGATGTAACTTCTGGTTGGCACGCAGGAAAAGTTTGTTACCTTGGTCATCGGAGATGGTTGCCATGGGACCACGAATGGCGGGAAAAAGATAAAGAGTTCGACGGGAACACAGAGCGTCGCCTCAGACCTAGAGAATGGTCCGGTGATGAGATCTTGGAACAGTTGAACCGTTTGGATTTTGCTCCGTTCGGAAAAACAGTTAGTCGGACCAGACCTTCTACACATTTGAACTGGACGCACAAGCCTATGTTTTTTGAGCTCCCATATTGGTCGAAACTGAAATTGAGGCACAATCTAGATGTGATGCATGTTGAGAAAAATGTATTCGACACATTGGTGGGCACGATTCTAGATATCGAGGGGAAGACGAAGGACACGATCAAAGCTCGTCTTGATTTGGAAAGAATGGGCATACGAAGGGGTTTATGGATGAAGAAATACAGTGATAAAGCTAGAAGGGATCTTGCATTCTTTTCTATGAAACCGAATGACAAAAAAGAGTTTCTAAAGTTTGTATCGTCTGTCAAATTTCCCGATGGGTATGCTTCTAATATCGCACGTTGCGTGAATGTCGATGGGGGTAAATTTACTGGACTTAAGAGCCATGACTGCCATGTGTTTATGCAACGCCTACTTCCTATGGGTATTCGACACCTACTGCCGGAAGATGTGGTGAAGCCAATCATCTTGTTATCCAGATTTTTTTCCCAACTGACGGCAAAAACATTGCGAAGGACAGACATGTTTCAGTTGCGCCATGACATTGTCCAAGTCCTATGCAAGTTTGAGATGATATTTCCGCCAGCTTTCTTTACAAGTATGATACACGTGATGGTTCACTTGCCAGAAGAGGCATTGCTTGCTGGTCCTGTCAACTATCGCTGGATGTATCCAATAGAAAGGTATATAATCTTTATAATTTGTGTATGCATCATTATCGACAATTTGCTAATTTGTATCATATCGTTTTATTTTGGCAGGCTTCTCGGAGAGCTGAAAAAAAGTGTACGCAACAGGGCAAAGCCCGAAGGATCAATTATAGAGGCTTGGGTTCAATATGAGTCGCTTACTTTCTGTGGAATGTATTTAAAAGATGTGGAGACGGTTTTCAATCGTCCTCAACGCAATAATGACGGAGGTATGAGAAATGAAAAACTTTCTGTTTTTGCCCAAAGCGCACGACCATTTGGAGATCCTGGACGAGGAGAGTCGTTTTCTAGAAATGACATGGAGGTAGCGCATTGGTTCGTACTGAACAATTGTGATGAGATAATGGCCTACTTAGATGAGCATGAACAGATGATGAAGCGAGAACATCCATCACATTTGGTTGCCCGGAAACACCGTGAATTATTTCCACAATGGTTTTTGGATTCTGTAAGTTATAAGTGTTTTATAATTGACAGATATAAATTGTAGTATTTAATTTTGTCTGACTAACATGTAAATGGTTTTGTATACTATTAGGTGAATAAATTGAAATCATCGAATTCCCCCACTTACAGTGATGAGTTATATAACTTGGCGTTCGGCCCAATTCGCGCTGAATTGTTCTCGGGTTGTAATGTTAACTGCGTCAAATTTTTGGGGGCCGCACGAGATGACAAGTTGTGTATGCAAAATAGCGGTGTCCATGTCCCAGGTGGAGGCGAAAGTACGGACATTGATTTCTACGGCAAACTGACAACTGTCGTGCAATTGCTTTACAAAGATCGATACCAAGTCATCATGTTTAAGTGTCGATGGTTCGATACCAACCCAAATAGGGCGGGAAGTGTTAAAATCGACCATGGAGTACTGTCTGTGAACATTAACAGAACTTGGTATGATGACGACCCGTACATTTTGGCACACATGGCGTCCCAAATTGTGTATCTAGATGACCCTAAAGCCGGGAACGGGTGGAAAGTTGTGCAGAAGATGGATCATAGGAACGTGTATGATATACCAGAACTAGACCCAAGTGACAACGCCGTCGACAATGTGGCTGACCAACGTTTAGAATCTTCAATGGAAAATGATGCGGAAACACTTCGAGATACAAATGTTATACAAGAACCGTTTCAAATAGAAGGAGTGTCTTCAGTCGAAATACCGATTCAGTCAATTACAATTGACCTCGGTGATCTTCCCCGATACGATGTTGCAGTGGGCCCTAGCAACGCCGATGATGCAGTTATAGAGGAGGAGGAGGAAGAAGATTGGGAGACCGAGAGTGATGATAGCGACGATAACGAAAGTTATTATAGTTCAAATGATGAATAATGAATTTATTTGTAAATTTATTATGTTAGTGTATTCATTTTGTGTAATACAAATCTTTGAATATATGCAGTCGTCCATATGTAGTTGTGTATTCATTCTCCATATTTCATCACAAACTTCATTGGAATGTCAATACTGTAGTCAATACTTTCGTCAGTACTTATTACGACCCCATGCTTGTTGATTGGTTTTTATTTATTTATTTATTTATTCATGCCTTAAGGCCTCTTCAATTATTATTTTTATCTTTTGAGATATAGTTATTTCTTCATGTTTAAACAGAAAATTTAAGTTATTTCTCCAATATTAGCTGTGTGCCACTTATTTTTCTTGACTTTGGTTCATGATTAGTGGCATCAATCTAGTCAAACCGATAAATTCGGTCGATTCAAATCTTAATTATCAATTTAGCTTGGTTTTGATGAAGAAATACAAAGCCTTTCCAAAAAATACAAAGCATAAAAAATGATGAATACAAAACCTTTCCAAAAAATACAAAGCATACACAATTTGAATTAAAGGTGGAGTTATGGCGCCAAATCCTTGCGCGACGGAGTATCATTATCGTCGCGCAAAAACACCATACGCGACGCATAAAAATGCGTCGCGTAAATTTTGCGCGACGAATAAAGCTAGTGTTGCGACGAAAATATGTGCGTCGCGTATGGTACTTTTGCGCGACGATAAGAGTGACTTCGTCGCGCAAATATATATTACGTAACGTTATAGTATAATATATACACACATATATACTTGAAATTGGCGATCGAAGTAGTTCATTGTATTCATATGGAGTGTAGGACTGTTGGTGCAAAAAATCATCAACATCGGAGTTCAAATAACCGTTCAATCATCACTTTTTATTTCGAACCGTCGAAAAGTTTTACCCCGTTACTTAATCTCTGAATGTTTTTTTTGGCCGATTTTTGCTGTCCAAGATCTCGAATTGTCAAAAAACAAGTTTGACGGCTGGATGACTGAAACTAGTTTTGTAGACTGCGTGTGCTATCAAAATCATATATTCACCAAAAATCAAAAATTTGTTCATACATTTGTCAAAATGTAACTTAACGTTTATGTGGTATCCCCTAGTGTAAAAATCTGAAATTGAAGATCAAATTCAGTCATTGTATTCATATAGGGTCAACAAATGTTGCTATAAAAAATGATTGGAATCGGTATTAAAATAACCGTTAAATCATGACTTTTCATTTATAACCGTCGAAATATTTTGTCCCGTTTTCTGATATCTGAATGTTTGGTCGTTTTGATTTTTGGCGTATACGATCTCCAAGAAAAAAAAAATAAGTTTGCCGGTTGGATCATTGAAACTATTTTAGGGTTTAGGGTTTAGGGCTTAGGGCTCAGGGTTTAGGGTTTACATTTTAGGGTTTAGGTTTTGCGCGACGAAACACATAATATCGTCGCGCAAAGTGAAAGATATTATGATTGCGCGACGGATATGGTTTCGTTCGTCGCGCAATCTGGGACACAAAGTCCACCCCTCCATCCCCTTTCAACACTTAGTGAAAATTTTAACCCAATGAAATTCTACACTAGCGCGACGAATAAAACAAAAACGTCGCGCAATACATAGTTTATTCGTCGCGCAATCCCTCAACCCTCTGAACACTTAGCGAAAATTTCAACCGAATCACAATCTTGAACTTGCGCGACGAATAACACGTCTTCGTCGCGCAAAAGGCAATGGCCCTTCAGCTCCAGCCAAACCCTAAACCCCAAAATTTTTGCAGCCAGACGTGTTTTGCGCGACGAATACATAGTCGTCGCGCAAAGGTAATATTGCGCGACGGTTACTTGTTTCGTCGCGCAAAAGACAGATACCTCTCCCGCTAAACCCTAAATCTCAATTTTTAGGCGCCGAGAATGTGTTTTGCGCGACGAATATAATGTTTCCGTCGCGCAATATCAGGCGCCGAGAATGTGTTTTGCGCGACGAATATAATGTTTCCGTCGCGCAATATCATCCTTTGCGCGACGCTCATTTACTTCGTCGCGCAAAAGGCGCAGACCCTTCAATTTCCGCCTCGCCCTAAACCCTAAATCCCAAAATTTTGGCGGTGAACAAAAACTTTGCGCGACGAATAAATTAGGTTGTCGCGCAAGATTCATTAATGCTGTTTTGCGCGACGGAATTGTCATCGCGCAAGGTTCATTAAAACGATTTTGCGCAATGAATTATGTCCTCTCTCTCCGCCGTCACCTCAGCCACCTCCGCTCGTTCCGTGGCGTCCTTGCCGTCGCCGTCGCCACCGTAGCCTCCTTGCCGTCGCCCTCGCAACCGTAGCCTCCCTGCCTTCACCACCGTAGCCACTGCCGCTTCTCTTTTCTCTGGGCCACTCCCGCGTCTGTTTTCTCTGCGCCACTGTAAGCCTCTATCGACTCTGTGTCCATTGAAGTATGTGTTAATTCAGTTTTTATTTTTGTATTTGTGTTATGATGATTTCTGTCAGTTTTGATTTTGATTTTGATTTTGTATTTGTGTTATGATTTCTGTATGTTTGTTATGATTGATTGGCTGGATGGATATGTTACTGGTTAGCTGATGGTTGGTTAGGATTTTGTGAATTTTCGCTATAGGAAATAGGAATTAAAACCCTAGGTTTTGGCCGGTTTGAATTTGGTTGCCGTTTGAGTCTTGATCGGATTTCGCCTATTGTGCGATTTCCAGGTTTGATATGTTCGGACCGTTGGATCGAACTGAAACTCATGTAGTTGTACGTTTGTGTTTCTAGGGTCGTTTAGGATTCGACCGATCGTTGATCGGAGTCCCGGATACTCCGAAATTCCAAACCCTAGGTCATGCTATGCTTTTAATTAATTAGTTTAAATTCTGAATGAAATTAAATGTGTAGATGTCAGACTTGATTAGACGTGGTAGGACGATGACGACTGCACCGAGTTCGGATCCCCCGGCTCAGTCGGCATCTGCTGCCACTGCTCCAGCTTTGATGGACCACGTGGTGGTTGGTCCCGGGGCGTCCCAGTCGCCCCAGGCGCCTGCGTCATCTGCGTCATCCGTGGCGCAGCCAGCTAGTGCTAGGCGGCGGCACCGGCCCACCGACTCCATCGACACGACATCGACCGACGGTACTGGTGCCTCGGGATCACAGTCAGGTATAACTACACTTTTGTATTGTTAATTTTATATTGAAATTTAACAATGTTTTTTTATTTAACATTAATACCTTTTGCTTTGCAGCGAAGAAGAACACCCGAGGACCGTGTCGTCAGCTGAAGACGGCGAAGGTCACTCGGGTGACCAACAGTCGTATCAGCATCGGGTACGACTAGCGCCATCGGGCTGCACCGACGGCAGAGTTGCATAGCTCCTTGGCCCACGACATTGGCCACGTCGTGCGAACCCATTGCCCGATGCAATGGAAGTCTTGGAGGGTCATGCTTGACGAGATCAAGGCGGAGGTTCGCGGCCAGTTGTCGGTATGTACCTTACATTTTCAATATTTTTCTTTAAAATTGTGTATATTTCTATTACTTAACGTATCTAATTAATTGATTACAGACGAACTATAACTTGGAGGATCTCGACGAAGAGTCGTTGACGTACCTCAACAGACTCTTCGCTGAGAGGTACAAGCAGTGGAAGAGCGACTTGCACCACCATTTTCAGGCCTATGATGATCCGCAAGTCGCTCTTCATGAGGGTTGCCCGAAGGAGCTTGAGGGGCGGGAGGATAGTTGGGAGTGGCTCTGCGCTCATTTTCAAGCGCCCGAATTTGCGGTATTTTTTTTAATTATATTTGTTTAATTATTACTTATTACTTATTAATGTTTATTTTATTTTTTTATTTCATTATTATTTAATTTTTTATATTTTAACTAATATGTTTCATTTTTTGTATAACAGAATAAAGCCCAAGTGAATAAGGGTAATAGGAAGAAGAAGACCCTTCTCCACCATTCCGGCTCCAGACCCTTTTCGTATAGGATGGATGCACGGCGTCGGGTAATAATCACAAAATTTATATTTCATTTTTAATGTCATTTTTATTAATTTATTTTTTTCATACTAATATTTTTCTTCTCTTGTTCAATTTAGGAGGGGTCCAAGTTCCCAGAGATCGACGTCTTTGGTGACGTTTATGTTCGACCCGGGAATGAGTTGGCCGAGTCCCTTCATGTAAGTATTATTTAATTTTAATTCTTATGTTACGCATTCAATTTATATGCATGTTTTAATTTATATTTTATGTTATGTTCAACAGACGACGATGGTGGAGAGGAGCCAGTTGGTTCTTCAGGAGTCCGCCTCCCAGCTTCCTCCCGAGACCCCGATCGAGTCTGTGGCTCCTCCACAGGATGCTGGATTTCAGATCTTGACGGAGACGTTGGATCAGACTCTCGGGAGGAGGCCGGGGACATATTGTCGAGGGATGGGGAATGCCCGGAGGAGGGAGCCTAGACCTCGTTCATCGGCGCAGTCAAACAGTCAGGTCACTGCTTTGACAGCACAGGTGGCCACTCTTCAGAGCCAGATGTCGGTCATTCTGCAGTCCCTCGCACAGTCCGGCATTCCAGTCCCGCATTTTGATGCGCCGACCTCCGAGCCCGTCCATCCCGCGCAGCCCCATCAGACCACTGCCCCGGTGAATGCCCAGACCTCCGAGCAGCATACTGGCGACGACACGGTTGATTTTGATTCATTATTTGATTAGTGTATTTATTTTCATCATAAACATTTATATGTTTGTAATACATTTATCTTATTTTATAAAAGAATTTTATTCTAATTTATTTTTATTGCAATTTCATTGTTTAATCAATAAAAAAAAAACCAATTTTATTTAAAATAAAAAATAAAAAAAATAAAAAAATGTAATATTATTTTTGCGCGACGGCAAATGTTTCGTCGCGCAAACCCACACAAAAAATAAAAATTTAACTTTTTAATTACTTTTAATTCTTGCGCGACGAATACATGCGTCTCGCAAACAAGTTTTGCGCGACGAATGTGTTCGTCGCGCATATCGTCTGCGCGACGACAGAAATTTCGTCGCGCAAATATATGAGCGACGAAAACTTTCTCATCGCGCGAATGGTTCTGCGGCGAACATCTACGTCTCCCAAACAAGTTTTGCGCGACGAATGGTTTTTCGTCGCGCTAGTCTTGTCGTCGCGCAAATATACGTATGCCGAATACTTGTTCGTCGCGCAAATTTTATGCGACGAACAGTTGTTTCGTCTCCATACCGTTGGTGCAACGATGGTTTACTCGTCGCACATGTTTGCGCGACGAATGGTTTTACCTCGTCGCGCAAAGGCTTTCTTCACGATCTTCGCGCGACGGAATATGCGCGACGAATTTTTTGTCGCGCTGAAGTTAGTGCGACTAAATGGGACTTTGCGCGACGTTTTGTTATTCGTCGCGCAAAGGGTAAAATGTAGTAGTGTTTGCCACGTAGGCAGATAACGGATTTCCTGACGGACTCGCTAATGGATAGGGCAATCTGTAGGTTTTCCGCGACATTATGTACCCATAAATGTCCCCAAAATCGGGTATGGACTCGTAAATGACCCTATAGGTTGGGGGGTTTACTGTAATTTATCCTATTTTATCTTATTTTATTTTTGGTTGGAAGATAATAAGGAGCATGTCACCCCAATATATATATATATATATATATATATATTTATAGTTTCAAGAAAATTAAAGACGCTCACTACAGAACAAATTAATCCAAATTAATTATACCGATTGAAATTTGTCAAAGCGTTTTCAGCCTAATTAGCCTCACAATTCGCATGATCATGCTTTGTACATGGAAATTGTATAAGAAAGGGAGACCCTAAGAAGATATTGAATATTTATTATACTAAAACCGAAAGCTGTCAAGCCGACCTCATTTTAGTTGAAAATCTTTATGTTTTATTTTATTTTTAAATTTAGATAATACACGATGGGTTTTTCAACACAACCGTCGTCTTTAGAGTTAGGATGTTGGTTAAAAACCATCATCTTTAGATATAATAAACGACGATTCTTTCAAACACACCATTGTGTTTACAATTAATAGATGACGGTTCGTTTAACAAAACCGTTAGCTTTACCTTTAATAAACGACAGTTTATAGTAAAAGCGTCGTTTTTATAATTAATAGACAACAATGGATCACTGTTGTAATTTAACATTCAAAAAATAACGGTCAATTTAACAATGATTTTCAAAGAAAAAAGACAACGGTTTTTCTCCGTCTTCTATTTCAATTTTTTTAGTAGTTAAGTCCTTAAAAAGAGCTTGTTTTAAATTTGAAACGTGAAACAAAATATGTATGTTCTTGAAAACATGGGACACACCAGGAAAGAATGCATGGATGATGACATGATCTATCTATTATGCCCAACACACAACACAACTATATAAATCCATACTCCACTAAAGTGGTTAAGAATATAATTACCCTGCTTCTGAGACTTATGCTTCAATTCCCTCTCTCCAAATATGATATATTGCTTGTACAATATATATATATATATATATATACACATATATACATGCTAAAGAATGAAAATTTTTATTCAAAGACGAATTGCAACATTAATGTTTGAGCAAAATTTCACACAGGGAATATTTACACATAGATTCTTTGACCATCGAACTTCCTTCTCTTTCTTCTCCCTCGATCTCTACGAAAAAAGTTGGAGTAAATTGTAACATCCTGACCCAACTTTAAACCATTTATTTAATATATATAAATGATTTAGTTTAATTAATTGCAAAATTACAATTTTACCCTTGGGGGTAGGGTTATTTTGGACACAATCGTAAATAACTCGAAGTTGAAATTTTACAAACCAAGATTTTTTCTTTTCTCTCTCACCCAGATTTTTTCTTCTCTCTCTCTCTCTCTCTCTCTCTCTCTCTCTCTCTCTCTCTCTCTTCCTCTCATCTCTCCTCGCCACCAAGCTCCAGCTAGCCACATTTTGGCCGGTAGTTTTCACGTTCGACCACCGTTGGCCACAAGACCGGTACCAAAACGACTGGCTCAGCTTCCTCTTCCCACCTCATCCTTCCTCCGCCGCAACTGACAATCATCGTTGCCCGAAATGGCGAAAAACATGCCTAAATTTCGTCAAACTTTTCAACAATTTCTGCCTCCATTTTTGTCTATCTAAGTATGCTTTCTCATGCTTTCAACGTGATTTAGCTGATGGTTGGGTTGGTTAGGATAGATTTTGAAGTTTTGCAACTCGTTTTACGATTCAAAGTTTCAGTCGGTATTCGGTTCGAAATTCCAGTAAGTTCTGGCCACTTTTTAACCGCGGCCCAAGAACAAAAGTTGCTCCAAAACATTATTATACAAACTAAACCAAGAGCAAAAGTTACTCTACTCATTGTCCTGATCACGTAGGTATATGTATTGTTGGGTGTTTCGAGAATTTTTAGGTCTCTAGAATTTTCTCAAGACTCCCACGCGTTGTCGGTTCGTGTGGTGGCTTGTGGGCCATGTTTGGGTGGCTCATTTGGTCCTAAAATGTTCCCCGTGTCGTCCCGAGCATGATGGCATGCTCGGATTTGAATTTGGTTATCGTTTGACGGTCGATCGGATTTACGCATATTAGGCCTTATCCGGGTTCGATACATTCGGACTGTTGAATTGACTCCATTTCCAAATATGTTGATCTAGGTACCTCTAGGATTGTGTAGGAATGAACGGATTGAGAATCGGGGTCCCGGATACTCTGAATCAATGGTTCAAAGATTATGTAAAATGGTGACCGTTTGTTCGTGTGATCGCGAGCAATCCGACTCCTCGATCGAGACCAAACTTTCAGGATGTGTTCAGTAGACTTTGTTGGACCTCTAGGAACTTTAGAATTGAAATCGGAGGCCATGGGCCCCGCAAGCCCAGTTGACCAAAAATAGTAAAGTTTGACCAAACCATTGACCGCGGGTCTTTGAGACCGTCTCGTCTTTTGGAATAGATTTCAAGTTCGAATCCCCAAATCTTCATTACTAAACTAGAAAGAAAGAATTTAAAGTCCCTTGATGCAAGATGTATTTGTGCCTTTTGATATGCTAGGCAAAGTCGAGTATATATGGACAAACAATGTGTTTAAGCAAAATGTGAATAAGATGGAACGGAAAGTAGGTGGTGAGAGGCTCACTAAAATTCTATGATAAACTAGAAAGAAAGAGATTTCTATGCATTAGCTTGAACACATCAGGGATTTATTTACGTAGCTCTTAGTTTGAGGGTACGCGTTTGGAAGATATGATTATGGTATTTCCATGGATTACTTTTGTTAGTGTTGTTATTATTATTATTATTATTATCATTGTTGTTATCATTAATATTATTATTATCGCTTTATTTTGATGATTATTATTATAATTCACTCATGGCTGGATAGAGAGGTTTGGTGTCTGTAATGATCTAATTATGTTGGGCCAAAATATGCACGCCCAGCTCAGCGATGGAAGCCCAGGAAGACAAAACCCAGGATCCAAGCAATTTGGGCTTTTTGTTCAAAATTGGAATCAATAGCCCAAATCAAAAAACCCCATGTCAAAATAATGGGCAGCCATCAGAGTCTTTTAAGATTGGGCCAATTTCTAGCACACTGGGCCCATCTCTTTTTCAAAAAAAGGGCCATAAGACGGAAATATTTGGGGCTTTCTTATCCACTAAAAAGAGACTAGCCCAACCTTTCTTTACCATCTAAAAAATCTACCCTTAGAAGGTTGACAAAATCAAAAGATCTTTCCTAAACAAACCCACGTGACTAACTAACGTTGAAAAGTCAAAATTTTCAACTATTACAGAGAGGTTGATAGGAAATTAATAAGGGCAGGTGTTACAGAAGGACTTCTCTATATTTGCTCAGCCAAAAGAAGAAGGTCAGAATTTTATATATTATAGAGAAGTTCTGCACCAAAACAGGTGCCATTTCCAAGAGATAAGCAGGCTATATTTTCTAAAAGAGATAAGTAGGGTGCATGGAGTTGTTCATCTGGAAGATCAAAACTAACCATCACAGTTTGAATTCTTACAAGGAGCAGTTAAATTGGAAGAAGGGTTAGGTTTTCTTTCAAGAAAAATAGGGAAGTGACTGCCTTAGGAACTAACTATTGAGGGCTTATCTGCCAGAAATTGATAGAACCCATTTTTCTTTGCATTTAAAAATGAGAGATCTTTTGAGAAATTTTACCACCCACTATTAAAAGAATTAGAAATCCTACTCCAAAACATTTCTTATAAATATAAGAAAGGGTGAACAGAACAAAGACAATCAATCAAACAACCAAAAAAATCAATCAACAGCAAAAACTCAAAATGATCCCTTGATCTCAAAAACCTTCAAAACACTGAAGCAACCAAAAGCTCATTGAGCCACAAGAAAGAAGCAAGCTACAAATTAGTTTCAGACTTAGAGAAAAGTCTAAAAAACGAGATTTCTTTCGTTGCAAATTTGGTGCAGCAAAAGCCAAAACAAGCAGAGCCTGGGTTTTTACAAATATGAAAACCTCAACAAATTTATGGAGAGCCCTGATAAAGCAAAACAGGCATCACAGTGTAGTTCCAATTCAGTAATCCTTTAATCCAGTGACTTCTACCCCTTCAGACTGAAGATGCTGCAATTCTGACCGTTCAAACAGTCTCATAGGACTTGAAATAGATTAAAGCTATGCCAAACTCGAACGTTGGTATCGATTTACAGCTGAAACTTGACAATTAAAGTTGCTGACAGTCCAGTTCAGCACAGACATACCAAGTCCAGCTCGGATCAGAAGCATCTATCCATGCAGAAATGGAAGTCCAGCATTCTTTTTGTCTTTCTAGAGTTGGTTTTTCCCTTTTGAGTTTTGTAAAAGGCAGTTCTGCCTAAAAAACAGTTCATTTTCTCATCATTTATTCTGGCCAGAACTACCAATATTGTACTGTGAAAATTGTGAAGTGCTCACCAGTCTGAGGCAAGAAAAGAACTTACTTGGGAGATATTCCTCACCCAAATTCACATTCACTTGTTTAGAAATCAGTAACTTGGGGCGCAAGTTATCTATTTTCGAAGTCTGTTAGGATTTTTCATTACTAGCAGTGGCACACTCGCACACTAAAGAAAAGTTAACTTTTTGACCAAGCAATAGTTTTCAAGGCAATGAGGAACTTCAGCCTACCATCACGAGAACAAACACACTACTACAAAAAAGCAAAAAGACGACGGTAAATCACAGTCGTGTATTCGGTTTTTCAATGGTCGTGGAATCCACCGTCATCTTTTCCCTCATAAACCACGACGCTAAATCACCGTCGTTGTTAAAATATACAACGTCATCAACAAATACAAAACGACGTCTTTGTAATGCAAAAAGATCTAAAAAAGCAGTCGAGGATGAGAATAGACGGCCAACTCTCTAAAAAAACCGTCGTTAAAAAGGAAAAATATGACACATATTAAGAGAACAAGGCCGCAAGATAGACATACAACGACGAAAATAAAAATACGACGCCGTTAAATATCATTTTCACGACAATAAAAATATGACGTCTTTAAATACATTAGAAGACGACGTTATTGATACCTACTACGTCGCATATATAAAAACAGCCGTCGTAAAATTAATTTTTCACTTCATTTTTCGATAAAAGATGACGTGGAAATAGTTGTCAGTGTCATTATTTACGACGTATGTATTTATAGAGTAGACGTTGAAAAACAATACAACGTCGGTTACAAATATATGAGAGTCGTATTACAAAATTTATACGTCCTATTTTCAGAAACAAACAACGACGATAAATCTTAGACGTTGTTAAATAAAACAACGTCAGGAAAAATAAAAACAGACGTGTTTAGTCTGCTAAAGTTATAGAAAATAGTCGAGGATGAGAATAGACGACCAACTCAAACAAATCACCGTCGTTAAAAAGGAAAAATATGACACATATTAAAAGAACAAGGCTGCAAGATATACATACAACGACGACAACTAAAATACTACGCCGTTAAATACAATTTACACGACAAGAAAAAATATGACGTCTTTAAATACATGAGAAGACGACGTTATTGAAATCTACTACGTCTCTTATTTACAAAGAACCGTCGTGAAATAAATGTTCCACTTCGATTTTTCTAAAAAAGATGACGTGGAAATAGTTGTCAGTGTCATTATTTACGACGTATGTATTTATATAGTTGACGTTGAAATGCGAAACAACGTCGGTGGCATTTATATAGTCGACGTTGTATTTATATGTATTCATTACTCACGACGCACTTAATAATATAGACGACGTTGAACTTCTAAACAACGTCGGTTCTAAATAAATGAGAGCCGTATTACAGAACATATAGACGGCGTAGATTATGATGAGAGCCGTATTACAAATAACGTCGTTTAATTGTTATTAGACGACGGTTATAATGAATTTCCGTCGGAATTCATTTCGTTCCTCTTCGTTTATAAAAGAACTTGCGACGTGGAAAATGTATGATGACGTCGAATTTTTTAACGTTCAGATTATATATCTCATTTTTTAGACGTCGGTATTATGGGATTGGAGTCGTGTTATTTTGAATTACATGGCGGTTCTTAATCCTTCCCCGACGTGATATCCTGAATAATTGCTTCACAATAGCGTCGTGGTTCTTCATTGTTACGTTGCTTTAAGACGTCGGTAAATATGCTGAATAACTGGTTCACAATAACGTCGTGTTTTATTTGAACGTAGAAAGTGAAGAAATCACATTACAATATATTACAAAATTAATGTCATACACTGCCAATTACATAAGCATCATTCAATCCATATATCTTCACACCCATCTCGAATATTTTGACCGCCTAACTCACCCACCAGTTCATCAAATGTGTCAACATTTGGCATCCCTCTAGTAAATGGCTCACACTCAATTATCACATCACCTAAGACTTCATCACCAATAACATCATTATATTCTCTATTAGGCATTGATAACACTACCGACCAACCACGATGCATCGGGTCGTCAACAAAAAATATTTGTTTGACTTGAGAAGCCAAAACAAATTGGTCATTCCTATGTCCAATTTTACTCAAATCTACAAGGGTAAATCCAAGTTCGTCGACTACAAGACCAGAACTATCTATCCAATCACACCTAAAGACTGGGATTGTAAACTTTTGGTAGTCAAGGTCCCAAATTTCTTGAATGACACCATAGAAACCCATATTTGAGAGAATTGGGTTTTTATCCTTGGCACTAGCAACTTGCATGGTATGTGCAAGTAAATAAACTCCACTATTTTGAGTTGTCCGCACATCATCTTGTGCCTTGATATTGAATTTAATACCTTTAATAAGATAGCTCCTATATAATGGCACTGACATGTTTGGACCAGCTGCTAGCCACCTTAAATTTTCTGATACGCCATGATTGTCTTCCTCAAGTTCACTTTGAACCTGCAAATTAATCATATCTTAATTCAATCTAACATATAAATAAGAAGAAAATTAAAAGAGAAATATGTTATTCAACAACATATACCTTGAAGCGTAGCCATTGAATGAAAGTGCTATTGTGCTTATCCTGCAGCCACTTTGTTCTCTTTCTAAATTTTGGATAAGCAGTCTTGATGTGGATCATATGTTGCCTACATGACACGAAAAATTCAAGCATTACGGTCCTAAATATAGAAGATAAACATAAGAAATAATTTAAAATGGAAACTTAAAGAATAAAGCTCATACGTACTCGATATAAGGTAGGACTTCCTCCGTATTCTCCAAGACATATAGATGTGCTTGATTCAACAGGTCCTGATCAACTACGCTCACTGTGCAACCTGATAATGGCTTTGAAACTCCCATCTTTTGGCTTGAAGGCACTCCAACTGTACTAACATCAGATAAATGCTGAGTACAACACTCTACCGCTTCTTCAGCTATATACCGCTCAGCAATGCAACCTTCGGGACGAGTACGATTCTGAACATACCCCTTCAGCACTTTCATATATCTTTCAAACGGATACATCCACCTAAAATATACTGGCCCACATAGACGAACTCTCTGACAGATGTACTACTAGATGA